>NC_042989.1:42658358-42788358 GCF_901001165.1 Salmo trutta
AAGGGCTATATAAATAAATTTGATTTGATTTGATTTGATTTGCTTGTCATCGGCAGGAACTGGGGACTTTGTCAAGATCAAAAGAAACATTAATGGAGAAAAGCCCAGGTAAAAAGTTAAAGGAAAACTCGCCTCAGTCTTCTGAAGACCTTAGAGTTACATTTTTCAGCTAGACAATTACACAAATGTTTATGCTAAAGAAAGCAGAATGGCTTTTCAAGAGATGTTGGGTGTTTCTGAGTGATCTAGTCTCACTACTGACTTAAATTTGCTTGAAAATCCGATGGTATAAATATTGCTGTCCATCAATGATTCCCAATCAAATGTAAACTGCTTAAGCAATTTTGACAAAAACTATGAATATACATGTACATGTTGCCCGAAGAGCAAAGTTGGTAGAATCTTATTACAAATTGCTTCCACTATGTATTAACTTATGGGGATGGAGACTTAACTCAGAGGGTGGAGCCTTCACTCAGAGGGTGGAGACTTAACTCATGGGGGTGGAGACTTAACTCACGGGAGTGGAGACTTATCCAATTATGACATTTAAGGTTTTTTCTTTGTGTTTAAATTTTTTTTATCTAGAACTTTCTTACACTTTTTAAATGTGGAGTAGGTTGTGTACAGTGGTTTCTCCTTTAAAAGTTGTGAGTTTACACACCGGGACTTAGAGGTACCCAGCGTCACGGCTTCATTGCTCCAGACCACCACAAGGGGGAGTTAAAGCACTCATTATGCATTTGGGTCCCAAGGTTTTTATATGACCAAGTGAGCCACCCGTCCCTGGTGACTTTCTTCAGCAAGGATGGCTGACAAAATATTACGGGGGAAGCAAATGTAAGTAGTTATAACATCATAACGACTCAAGCAACAAATGTACAATTGAGAGGAATATGTTAGTTAATGTAGAGACAAATTATTGTGCATATTTTTTTGTCACAAGGTTAATTTACAAAAATCATTATTTAGCAAGTTAGCTGACTAGCTAACTTTAGCCAGCTAGCTAGCTGGAGTTATGACGTGAGTATGACATTGTAATTTGTGTTGTTTAATGTTTTAGGGACTCCTGAGAAAACCAGCAAACCAGGCTGTTGTCTTGGGAAACAATGGATGTAAAGAATCTAGCTAGCTAAAGCATTTACTTCAAATTGAATGTACAATTGTGAAAGCTTGCCTTGCCGTGCAATGCAGCTGAAGTAACATAGCTAGCTAACTATTTACTTGCTTATTGTGTTGTGGAGGGTACAAATATTTGTATGTCTATGGATGTGTAGCTAGCTACAGTATGTAGCTGATCTGTGTATGGACCCTAAAACGTTTGGACCCTAAAAAGTAAATAACTCACGGACACTAGAGAAGCTTTAACCAAATGTAATTCTTCCCAAAGGTTCTGTACAGCTGCAATTCAGACAACCCAACATTTCTCCCATCACAGATATATATATATCCCCCATAAGACACTGTTCCTTCTCTCCAATCCTTACATGTTATGGTTCCACAGGAAAAGGGTAGTAAACATTTATTACTCCCTTCAGGGGATCTGACCTGACCTCCTGACCTCAACCCCGCCTTCACCTAATCCACAGATGTCCATCCGCTCCCCTATAGCAATCCTGTGACTCCCTTCCGTCCACCCAGCACATTCCACAGCTACTCTGTCTTTCTACAGATCTCACTCCTTAACCTCTCTGGGCTAGGTGGGACGCTTGGGATACACCGTTGGAAGAGGATTAATATACTATGCGTCTGATCTATCATGTCTTTAATATCTCAATGTTCAAAATGTTGAATCCAACAGTCCCTTCTCTTGAACAATAGCATCCTAATGTTCAATTTATATAAACTTGGAAATTAATAATAAATGGATAAACAATGATAATAAAACATGAATTAAACAAACTAACAAATGGAACAAACATTCACCGCGAGGTTTACAAATTCAGAGACTTATGGCCTCTGTACTATGATCACACATTTATATTTCCATCTATCATCACACAACAAAATGCCATTCCAGCTGAATCTGCTGTCTCATTCTATGTCAGATGGATTTTAGTTTCTCTACTTCCCCCTTCTGGTTCCTAAGAGAGTGATAGCATAAGACTTGGAAAGCAACACAAAGACACACAAAACATAACAGTATTAACCTCTATGGGACCGGCGGGATGAATTCGTCCCACCTACGTAACAGCCAGTTGAATCCTGTGGCGCGATTTTTAAAACGTTTGAAATACTATTACTTCAATTTCTCAAACATATGACTATTTTACAGCTATTTAAAGACAAGACTCTCGTTAATCTAACCACACTGTCCGATTTCAAAAAGGCTTTACAACGAAAGCAAAACATTAGATTATGTCAGGAGAGTGCCCAGCCAGAAATAATCAGACACCCATTTTTCAAGCTAGCATATAATGTCACAAAAACCCAAACCACAGCTAAATGCAGCACTAACCTTTTATGATCTTCATCAGATGACACACCTAGGACATTATGTTATACAATACATGCATGTCCGTTCAATCAAGTTCATATTTATATCAAAAACCAGCTTTTTACATTAGCATGTGACGTTCAGAAAAAGCATACCCCCCGCAAACTTCCGGGGAATTTACTAACGATTTACTAAATTACTCACGATAAACGTTCACAAAAAGCATAACAATTATTTTAAGAATTGTAGATACATTACTCCTCTATGCACTCGATATGTCCGATTTTAAAATAGCTTTTCGGATGAAGCACATTTTGCAATATTCTAAGTACATAGCCCAGCCATCACGGGCTAGCTATTTAGACACCCACCCAGTTTAGCCTTCACCAAAATCACATTTCCTATAAGAAAAATGGTCTTACCTTTCCTGTTCTTCGTCAGAATGCACTCCCAGGACTTCTACTTCAATAACAAATGTAGGTTTGGTCCCAAATAATCCATCGTTATATCCAAACAGCGGCGTTTTGTTCGTGCGTTCTAGACACTATCAGAATGGTAAATCACGGTAGTGCGCATGGCGCAGAACGTGACAAAACATTTCTAAATATTCCATTACCGTACTTCGAAGCATGTCAACCGCTGTTTAAAATCAATTTTTATGCCATTATTCTCGTAAAAAAGCGATAATATTCTGACCGGGAATCTGCAATTAGCTAAACAGCCGAAGGAAAATACTGCACGGGATCGAATCGCGCACGCGCCTAATTCCATTGTCCTCTGATGGGACACTTGGAAAAGGGGATTCTGTGTTTCAGCCTGAGGCTGCCTCGTCATTGTTCAGGTTTTTCCCGGGTTCTGAGAGCCTATTGGAGCCCTAGGAATTGTCACGTTACAGCTAAGATCCTGACTCTTCAATAAACAGAAGCAAGAACAACAACACCTTGTCAGACAGGGTACTTCCTGCATGAAACCTTCTCAGGTTTTTGCCTGCCATAGGAGTTCTGTTATACTCACAGACACCATTCAAACAGTTTTAGAAACTTTAGGGTGTTTTCTATCCAAACCTGAACAATAATATGCATATTCTAGCTTCTGAGTTGGTGTAGGAGGCAGATATTTTTTCCAAAATTCTCAATACTGCCCCCTAGCCCGTAGAGGTTAACAATGTGATAAGCTATGCATAATTATATATGCATGTCAACCAAAGTCTGAGACCATGACAATTCCCACTCTCTCTTCACCTGACTCTATGCCTCCAGGATACTTTCCCGATGGGTTCCACAAAAAATGAAAGCTCTAAAAAGCTTCCTCATGCTTTCGCCCAGTCTTCCCCTTTAGGCCCCAGTTTCCAAGAGGTGTTCCCAAGTCATGTCATTTTCACTTTGTTCCCCATCTCCTACATTTCATCTGATAGGCACGTCACCTGATATGCAAGTGCGTATCCCTAATCCACGTAACATCCTCTTAAGGTAACTCAGCACTGCTTTCACATCAATGCCTTCAACATTTTGTTCAGAGTACAATTACCCCTCTATCCTCTATCATATGATGCATTAACCAATAAACAGCTAACCCCAAACCAACTATGATGTTTATAGTATCTCCCAGACCCCACCCATCTGTATGTCTTAGTGGAATCTAGTCTCTTTCTCTCTCTCGCTCCGCTTCCGCTGTCACAGTGTCTTCACTCACCCATTATGCAGTTGGACCTCACTTCACGTGAGAACTACGCACCCCCCAAGGAGAGACAAGACGATCTTTACCCCTACAGGTACTGTACGGAGTAGTGTGTGTCCCAAAATAATGCTGTCCCAACACTCTCGCCTGGTGTCTCTTGATGTACACTCAATCTCCAGAATTCAGCCCGTGCCCTTGGTTATATCTCTGCTTTCACCTGAGGATATACACACTGCAACACATGGGTCATTTCCTGACAACATAATTTGTGACATTTGAATAACTGCATCCCCTATCCCCCCATCGGTCCCTCAGTTACCAATAACCAATCCATGTGGCATGAGTCATCATAAACTGATATACCAACAATGCTACTAAAGTAGCCATTTCTACTTCCCCAACATTTCCCATGACTATAGTCTCACAATACCCCTCCTTTGCGCAGTAGTCCAATTCCATGATATCAATATAGCTCCTTCAGTTAGTGTCCCTACAGCGCCTGCCGTAAGAGTACCTCCTGCATGTAATCTGTCAAATGTTCACCGGCTGTTAGAAATTGGAGAAAAACTAAATGAGTTGGGAATAATATCCAACCTAACAAAACTCTGAGTCATAGGTGTCCTGAAAGTTTACCATAGTGTCTGAAATGCCACCACTATCTCTTCTACTCTCACCATGATCTAGGTATGTGTAATGTTAAACTAAATCCCCATATTGTGTACAGTTAGCTGCTCTCCCTCTTCTATGAGCTTTCTCCTGTAAAAATATAGAGTCTTTGGGAATGATACTCCTCTATCATTACATCTAACCCATAACACACTACACTCCGAATGCATTTTCTACAGTTATAAACATACTAACACATTCTCAAATCAGTTAATATACATCATTCCCTCTGGAACAATGAAACACCCTCATGTTCCACGAAACCTAAAAACATATTGACTTGAAAAGAAAAAAGAAACAAAGTACATGTTTAATAACTTACAGTGGGGGAAAAAAGTATTTGAACCCCTGCTGATTTTGTACGTTTGCCCACTTACAAAGAAAGGATCAGTCTATAATTTTAATGGTATGTTTATTTGAACAGTGAGAGACAGAATAACAACAAAAATATCCAGAAAAATGCATGTCAAAAATGTTATAAAATGATTTGCATTTTAATGAGGGAAATAAGTATTTGACCCCTCTGCAAAACATGACTTAGTACTTGGTGGCAAAACCCTCGTTGGCAATCACAGAGGTCAGACGTTTCTTGTAGTTGGCCACCAGGTTTGCACACATCTCAGGAAGGATTTTGTCCCACTCCTCTTTGCAGATCTTCTCCAAGTCATTAAGGTTTCGAGGCTGACGTTTGGCAACTCGAATCTTCAGCTCCCTCCACAGATTTTCTCTGGGATTAAGGTCTGGAGACTGGCTAGGCCACTCCAGGACCTTAATGTATTGCTTCTTGAGCCACTCCTTTATTGCCTTGGCCGTGTGTTTTGGGTCATTGTCATGCTGGAATACCCATCCACGACCCATTTTCAATGTCCTGGCTGAGGGAAGGAGATTTTCACCCAAGATTTGACGGTACATGGCCCCGTCCATCGTCCCTTTGATGCGGTGAAGTTGTCCTGTCCCCTTAGCAGAAAAACACCCCGAAAGCATAATGTTTCCACCTCCATGTTTGACGGTGGAGATGGTGTTCTTGGGGTCATAGGCAGCATTCCTCCTCCTCCAAACACGGCGAGTTGAGTTGATGTCAAAGAGCTCTATTTTGGTCTCATCTGACCACAACACTTTCACCAGTTGTCCTCTGAGTCATTCAGATGTTCATTGGTAGACTTCAGACGGGCCTGTATATGTATTCTTGAGCAGGGGGACCTTGCGGGCACTGCAGGATTTCAGTCCTTCACGGCGTAGTGTGTTACCAATTGTTTTCTTGGTGACTATGGTCCCAGCTGCCTTGAGATCATTGACAAGATCCTCCCGTGTAGTTCTGGTTTGATTCCTCACCGGTCTCATGATCATTGCAACTCCACGAGGTGAGATCTTGCATGGAGCCCCAGGCCGAGGGATATTGACAGTTATTTTGTGTTTCTTCCATTTGCGAATAATCGCACCAAATGTTGTCACCTTCTCACCAAGCTGCTTGGCGATGGTCTTGTAGCCCATTCCAGCCTTGTGTAGGTCTACAATCTTGTCCCTGACATCCTTGGAGAGCTCTTTGGTCTTAGCCATGGTGGAGAGTTTGGAATCTGATTGATTGCTTCTGTGGACAGGTGTCCATTTTACAGGTAAAAAACTGATATTAGGAGCACTCCCTTTAAGAGTGTGCTTCTAATCTCAGCACGTTACCTGAATAAAAGACACCTGGGTGTTACGTCCTGACCAGTATAAGGGTTATTTGTTATTGTAGTTTGGTCAGGACGTGGCAGAGGGTATTTGTTTTATGTGGTTCAGGGTGGTGGTTTGTTTAGAAGGGTGTTTGATTTATTATTTCCGGGTTTTGGGTTATGTTCTATGTTTATGTATTTCTATATTCTTTCTAATTTAGTATTTCTATGTTTAGGTATTGGGTGTTGGACTCTTAATTGGAGGCAGGTTTTTTCTAGATGCCTCTGATTGAGAGTCCTATAATTAGGTATGTGTTTGTGTTTGGAGTTTGTGGGAGATTGTTCTGTGTATAGCCTTGTACCAGACTGTTATTCGTCATTGTGTTTTGTGTACGTGTTTATTTTGGTTTCCCTTCTTTTCCTTAATTAAGAAGATGAGTAAATATGATCTCGCTGCGTATTGGTCTGAAAATTGTTTCTCTTTATCTTCTGACGAAGAAGATTGTGACAGAATCTCCCACCAACCAAGGACCAAGCAGCGGGCTAAGGAGCAACGGCAGAATAATATGGACTATCTGGAAAAGTGAACGTGGGAGGAGATTATTGGCGGAGAGGGCCCATGGAGGAAGTGGAGCAAAGACCGGGAACACTACAGGGGATCACGACTGGCGTTTAAGCCGGAGAGGCACCCCTAATAATTTTTTGGGGGGGCACACGGGTAGCTTGGCTGGGCCAGACAGTAGATCTAATCCAGCTCCCCGTGCTTTTTATGGGAAGCATTTGGAGTGGAGAGTGCCGAGGTATGCAGAAGTGCTCACAATCTCGCCCATACACACGCACAGTCCGGTGCGAGTGATCCCAGCCCCTCGCAAGTGCCGTGCTAGAGTGGGCATCCAGCCTGGTAGGAGGATGCCTGCGCAGCGCATCTGGTCACCGGTGCGCCTCCTAGGTCCAGGCTACCCTACGCCCACTCTATGCACGGCAACCATCAGGCCCCTGCACAGCCCAGGTCGCCCTGTACTAGCACTCCGCTCGTACAGGGCTACTAGTTCCATCCAGCCAGGACGGGTTGTGCAGGAGGTGCGATCGAGACCGCCAGTGCGCCTCCACGCCCCGATACCTCCACTACCAGCACCACGCATCAGGCTTCCAGTGTGTCAGTCCAGTCCCGAGCGTCCGATGACAGTACTCAGTCCAGAGTATCCGGCAACAGTGTCCAGTCCAGAGTATCCGGCAATGGTGTCCAGTCCAGAGTATCCGGCAACGGTGTCCAGTCCAGAGTATCCAGCAACAGTGTCCAGTCCAGAGTATCCGGCAACAGTGTCCAGTCCAGAGTATCCGGCAACAGTGTCCAGTCCAGAGTATCCGGCAACAGTGTCCAGTCCAGAGTATCCGGCAACAGTGTCCAGTCCAAAGTATCCGGCAACAATGTACAGTCCGGAACCGAGTGAGTCGGCCTACAGTCCGGAGTCCCCAGAGACGTTATACAGCCCTGAGCATTATGCAGGGGTGGACAGGTTGGGTGGGGGTTGTAGACCGGAACCCGAGCCACCTCCAGTATTAGGTGGGTTGGGGAGGGGGGGGTGTTGCACGAGTGCCGGGGTCTGCACCTTTGGGGGGGGGGTACTGTCACGTCCTGACCAGTAATAGGGGTGATTTGTTATTGTAGTTTGGTCAGGACGTGGCAGAGGGTATTTGTTTTATGTGGTTCGGGGTGGTGGTTTGTTTAGAAGGGTGTTTGATTTATTATTTCCGGGTTTTGGGTTATGTTCTATGTTTTTGTATTTCTATGTTCTTTCTAGTTTAGTATTTCTATGTTTAGGTATTGGGTGTTGGACTCTCAATTGGAGGCAGGTGTTTTCTTGTTGCCTCTGATTGAGAGTCCTATAATTAGGTATGTGTTTGTGTTTGGAGTTTGTGGGAGATTGTTCTGTGTAAATCAAATCAAATCAAATTTATTTATATAGCCCTTCGTATATCAGCTGAAATCTCAAAGTGCTGTACAGAAACCCAGCCTAAAACCCCAAACAGCAAGCAATGCATGTGAAAGAGGCACGGTGGCTAGGAAAAACTCCCTAGGAAAAACTCCCTAGAAAGGCCAAAAACCTAGGAAGAAACCTAGAGAGGAACCAGGCTATGAGGGGTGGCCAGTCCTCTTCTGGCTGTGCCGGGTGGATATTATAACAGAACATGGTCAAGATGTTAAAATGTTCATAAATGACCAGCATGGTCAAATAATAATAATCATTGTAGTTGTCGAGGGTGCAACAAGCACGTCCGGTGAACAGGTCAGGGTTCCGTAGCCGCAGGCAGAACAGTTGAAACTGGAGCAGCAGCATGGCCAGGTGGACTGGGGACAGCAAGGAGTCATCATGCCAGGTAGTCCCGAGGCATGGTCCTAGGGCTCAGGTCCTCCGAGAGAAAGAAAGAAAGAGAGAAAGAGAGAATTAGAGAGAGCATATTTAAATTCACACAGGACACCGGATAAGACAAGAGAATACTCCAGATGAAACAGACTGACCCTAGCCCCCCGGCACATAAACTACTGCAGCATAAATACTGGAGGCTGAGACAGGAGGGATCAGAAGACACTGTGGCCCCATCCGATGATACCCCCGGACACGGCCAAACAGGCAGGATATAACCCCACCCACTTTGCCAAAGCACAGCCCCCACACCACTAGAGGGATGTCTACAACCACCAACTTACCGTCCGAAGACAAGGCCGAGTATAGCCCACAAAAATCTCCGCCATGGCACAACCCAAGGGGGGGGCGCCAACCCAGACAGGAAGACCACGTCAGTGACTCAACCCACTCAAGTGACGCACCCCTCCCATGGACGGCATGGAAGAACACCAGTAAGTCAGTGACTCAGCCCCTGTAATAGGGTTAGAGGCAGAGAATCCCAGTGGAAAGAGGGGAACCGGCAAGGCAGAGACAGCAAGAGCGGTTCGTTGCTCCAGCCTTTCCGTTCACCTTCACACTCCTGGGCCAGACTACACTTAATCATAGGACCTACTGAAGAGATAAGTCTTCAGTAAAGACTTAAAGGTTGAGACTGAGTCTGCGTCTCTCACATGGGTAGGCAGACTATTCCATAAAAATGGAGCTCTATAGGAGAAAGCCCTACCTCCAGCCGTTTGCTTAGAAATTCTAGGGACAATTAGGAGGCCTGCGTCTTGTGACCGTAGCGTACGTGTAGGTATGTACGGCAGGACCAAATTGGAAAGATAGGTAGGAGCAAGCCCATGTAATGCTTTGTAGGTTAGCAGTAAAACCTTGAATTCAGCCCTTGCCTTAACAGGAAGCCAGTGTAGGGAGGCTAGCACTGGAGTAATATGATCAAATTTTTTGGTTCTAGTCAGGATTCTAGCAGCCGTATTTAGCACTAACTGAAGTTTGTTTAGTGCTTTATCCGGGTAGCCGGAAAGTAGAGCATTGCAGTAGTCCAGCCTAGAAGTAACAAAAGCATTGATTAATTTTTCTGCGTCATTTTTGGACAGAAAGTTTCTGATTTTTGCAATGTTACGTAGATGGAAAAAAGCTGTCCTTGAAACAGTCTTGATATGTTCTTCAAAAGAGAGATCAGGGTCCAGAGTAACACCGAGGTCCTTCACAGTTTTATGTGAGACGACTGTACAACCATCCAGATTAATTGTCAGATTGAACAGAAGATCTCTTTGTTTCTTGGGACCTAGAACAAGCATCTCTGTTTTGTCCGAGTTTAAAAGTAGAAAGTTTGCAGCCATCCACTTCCTAATGTCTGAAACACAGGCTTCTAGCGAGGGCAATTTTGGAGCTTCACCATGTTTCATTGAAATGTACAGCTGTGTGTCATCCGCATAGCAGTGAAATGTAACATTATGTTTTCGAATGACATCCCCAAGAGGTCAAATATATAGTGAAAACAATAGTGGTCCTAAAACGGAACCTTGAGGAACACCGAAATTTACAATTGATTTGTCAGAGGACAAACCATTCACAGAGACAAACTGATATCTTTCCGACAGATAAGATCTAAACCAGGCCAGAACTTGTCCATGTAGACCAATTTGGGTTTCCAATCTCTCCAAAAGAATGTGGTGATCGATGGTATCAAAAGCGGCACTAAGATCTAGGAGCACGAGGACAGATGCAGAGCCTCGGTCTGACGTCATTAAAAGGTCATTTACCACCTTCACAAGTGCAGTCTCAGTGCTATGATGGGGTCTAAAACCAGACTGAAGCGTTTCGTATACATTGTTTGTCTTCAGGAAGGCAGTGAGTTGCTGTGCAACAGCTTTTTCTAAAATTTTTGAGAGGAATGGAAGATTCAATATAGGCCGATAGTTTTTTATAATTTCTGGGTCAAGATTCGGCTTTTTCAAGAGAGGCTTTATTACTGCCACTTTTAGTGAGCTTGGTACACATCCGGTGGATAGAGAGCCGTTTATTATGTTCAACATAGGAGGGCCAAGCACAGGAAGCAGCTCTTTCAGTAATTTAGTTGGAATAGGGTCCAGTATGCAGCTTGAGGGTTTGGAGGCCATGATTATTTTCATCATTGTGTCAAGAGATATAGTACTAAAACACTTTAGTATCTCCCTTGAGCCAAGGTCCTGGCAGAGTTGTGCAGACTCAGGACAATGGAGCTTTGGAGGAATACCCAGATTTAAAGAGGAGTCCGTAATTTGCTTTCTAATGATCATGATCTTTTCCTCAAAGAAGTTCATAAATGTATTACTGCTGAAGTGAAAGCCATTCTCCATTTGCGAATGCTGCTTTTTAGTTAGCTTTGCGACAGTATCAAAAAGAAATTTCGGATTGTTCTTATTTTCCTCAATTAAGTTGGAAAAATAGGATGATCGAGCAGCAGTGAGGGCTCTTCGATACTGCACGGTACTGTCTTTCCAAGCTAGTCGGAAGACTTCCAGTTTGGTGTGGCGCCATTTCCGTTCCAATTTTCTGGAAGCTTGCTTCAGAGCTCGTGTAGTTTCTGTATACCAGGGAGCTAGTTTCTTATGACAGATGTTTTTAATTTTTAGGGGTGCAACTGCATCTAGGGTATTGCGCAAGGTTAAATTGAGTTCCTCGGTTAGGTGGTTAACTGATTTTTGTCCTCTGACGTCCTTGGGTAGGCAGAGGGAGTCTGGAAGGGCATCAAGGAATCTTTGGGTTGTCTGAGAATTTATAGCACGACTTTTAATGCTCCTTGGTTGGAGTCTGAGCAGATTATTTGTTGCAATTGTAAACGCAATAAAATGGTGGTCCGATAATCCAGGATTATGAGGAAAAACATTAAGATCCACAACATTTATTCCATGGGACAAAACTAGGTCCAGAGTATGACTGTGGCAGTGAGTAGGTCCGGAGACATGTTGGACAAAACCCACTGAGTCCATGATGGCTCCGAAAGCCTTTTGGAGTGGGTCTGTGGACTTTTCCATGTGAATGTTAAAGTCACCAAAAATTAGAATATTATCTGCTATGACTACAAGATCCGATAGGAATTCAGGGAACTCAGTGAGGAACACTGCATATGGCCCAGGAGGCCTGTAAACAGTAGCTATAAAAAGTGAGTGAGTAGGCTGCATAGATTTCATGACTAGAAGTTCAAAAGACGAAAACGTCATTGTTTTTTTTTTGTAAATTGAAATTTGCTATCGTAGATGTTAGCAACACCTCCGCCTTTGCCGGATGCACGGGGGGTATGGTCACTAGTGTAACCAGGGGGTGAGGCCTCATTTAACACAGTAAATTCATCAGGCTTAAGCCATGTTTCAGTCAGGCCAATCACATCAAGATTATGATCAGTGATTAGTTCATTGACTATAACTGCCTTGGAAGTGAGGGATCTAACATTAAGTAACCCAATTTTGAGATGTGAAGTATCACAATCTCTTTCAATAATGGCAGGAATGGAGGAGGTCTTTATACTAGTGAGATTGCTAAAGCGAACACCGCCATTTTTAATTTTGCCCAACCTAGATCGAGGCACAGACACGGTCTCAATGGGGAAAGCTGAGCTGACTACGCTGACTGTGCTAATGGCAGACTCCACTAAGCTGGCAGGCTGGCTAACAGCCTGCTGCCTGGCCTGCACCCGATTAAGCCTATGCCATTGAAAAACACAGGGGCTGATGAATGTTTTGGCACTTCCTATTGCTTCCACTAGATGTCACCAGCCTTTACAAAGTGTTTTGAGTCTTATACTGTGAGATCTGACTGAACAAGAGCCTTGGAACGGTGATGGCCCATTAGACACCTGGAGCGTGAGTTCATGTTGGGTACTCTCGTTCCAATACGTTTTAAAAGAGAACCCAATCGTCCGCCTTGAATTTTATTCATGTTCTGGTTAAAAAAGGCACTAATGATTTATGCTATACAACGTTTGACATGTTTGAACGAACGTAAATATATTTTTTCCCCTCGTTCATGAAGTGAAGTCCGGCTGGCTTAGATCATGTGCTAACAACACGGAGCTTTTTGGACATAAATTATGAGCTTTTTTGAACAAAACTACATTCGTTATGGACCTGGGATTCCTGGAAGTGACATCTGATGAAGAGAATCAAAGGTAATGGATTATTTACATAGTATTTTCGATTTTAGATCTCTCCAACATGGCGGTTAGTCTGTATCGCAATGCGTATTTTTCTGGGCGCAGTGCTCAGATTATTGCAAAGTGTGATTTCCCAGTAAGGTTATTTTTAAATCTAGCAAGCCGGTTGCGTTCAAGAGATGTAAATCTATAATTCTTTGAATGACAATATAATATTTTACCAATGTTTTCTAATATTAATTATTTAATTTGTTGTGCTGACTTGACTGCCGGTTATTGGAGGGAAACGATTACCTGAACATCAACGCCATAGTAAAACGCTGTTTTTGGATATAAATATGAACTTGATAGAACTAAAAATGCATGCATTGTCTAACATAATGTCCTAGGAGTGTCATCTGATGGAGATTGTCAAAGGTTAGTGCATAATTTTAGCTGATTTTCTGGTTTTGGTGACACCTGTCTTTGAATTGACAAAACATTACACACAGCTATTGTCAATGTACTCTCCTAACATAATCTAACTTTATGCTTTTGCCGTAAAGCCTTTTTGAAATCGGACAACGTGGTTAGATTAAGGAGATGTTTATCTTTTAAGTGGTGGTGAGTCTGGGAGCTGTGAGCTCCGATAGATGTATCAACCACCACGAAAATGTAAAATACACACACACACAGATTGCAACCGCGGCATTCAAACGAGGTTGCAATGAGACTGGGACTGTAGCGACTGTGTTGGCATCAAAATATGGGGTGTGAATTACGTTTCTATTCAAGCGTTGATTGACATGGTAATGGCCCAAAAGTATTGGAGAAAAGTTAAAAAAAACTGACCCCTTTGACGTTACATTGTGACGTGTCAAGACGTAACGTACAGATTTACATTTTACATTTATGTCATTTAGCAGACGCTCTTATCCAGAGTAATCATGTACAAATTGGTGCATTCACCTTATGATATCCAGTGGAAGAACCACTTTACAATAGTACATCTATATATTTTTTGAGGGGGAGGGTAGGGGGGAGGGTTAGAAGGATTACTTAATCGTATCCCAGGTATTCCTTAAAGAGGTGGGGTTTCAGGTGTCTCCGGAAGGTGGTGATTGACTACGCTGTCCTGGCGTCGTGAGGGAGCTTGTTCCACCATTGGGGTGCCAGAGCAGCGAACAGTTTTGACTGGGCTGAGCGGGAACTGTGCTTCCGCAGAGGTAGGAAGGCGAGAAGGCCAGAGGTGGATGAACGCAGTGCCCTTCTTTGAGTGTAGGGACTGATCAGAGCCTGAAGGTACGGAGGTGCCGTTCCCCTCACAGCTCCGTAGGCAAGGACCATGGTCTTGTAGCAGATACGAGCTTCAACTGGAAGCCAGTGGAGTGTGCGGAGGAGCGGGGTAACGTGAGAGAACTTGGGAAGGTTGAACACCAGACGGGCTGAGGCATTGTGAATGAGTTGTAGGGGTTTAATGGCACAGGCAGGGAGCCCCGCCAACAGCGAGTTGCAGTAATCCAGACGGGAGATGACAAGTGCCTGGATTAGGACCTGCGCCGCTTCCTGTGTGAGGCAGGGTCGTACTCTGCGAATGTTGTAGAGCATGAACCTACAGGATCGGGTCACCGCCTTGATGTTAGCGGAGAACGATAGGGTGTTGTCCAGGGTCACGCCAAGGCTCTTAGCACTCTCTTGCCAGACATGCAGAGATGCGATTCGCCACCTGGTTATCAGAAGGGGGAAAGGAGAAGATCAATTGTGTGTCGTCTGCGTAGCAATGATAAGAGAGACCATGTGAGGATATGACAGAGCCAAGTGACTTGGTCTATAGCGAGAATAGGAGAGGGCCTAGAACTGAGCCCTGGGGGACACCAGTGGTGAGAGCACGTGGTGCGGAGACGGATTCTCGCCATGCCACCTGGTAGGAGCGACCTGTCAGGTAGGACACAATCCAAGAGTGAGCCGCGCCTGGGATGCACAACTCGGAGAGGGTGGAGAGGAGGATCTGATGGTTCACAGTATCAAAGGCAGCAGATAGGTCTAGAAGGATGAGAGCAGAGGAGAGAGAGTTAGCTTTAGCAGTGCGGAGAGCCTCCATGATACAGAGAAGAGCAGTCTCAGTTGAATGACCAGTCTTAAAACCTGACCAATTTGGATCAAGAAGGTCATTCTGAGAGAGATAGCAAGAGAGCTGGCCAAGGACGGCACTCTCAAAAGTTTTGGAGAGGAAAGAAAGAAGGGATACTGGTCTGTAGTTGTTGACATCGGAGGGATCGAGTGTAGGTTTTTTGAGAAGGGGTGCAACTCTCGCTCTCTTGAAGACGGAAGGGACGTAGCCAGCGGTCAAGGATGAGTTGATGAGCGAGGTGAGGTAAGGGAGAAGGTCTCCGGAAATTGTCTGGAGAAGAGAGGAGGGGATAGGGTCAAGCGGGCAGGTTGTTGGGCGGCCAGCCGTCACAAGTCGCAAGATTTCATCTGGAGAGAGAGGGGAGAAAGAGGTCAAAGCATAGGGTAGGGCAATGTGAGCAGGACCAGCGGTGTCGTTTGACCTAAAAAATGGGTGTCTGATTATTTCTGGCTGGGTACTCCGCTAACATAATCTAATGTTTTGCTTTCGCTGTAAAGCCTTTTTGAAATCGGACAGTGTGGTTAGATAAAGGAGAGTCTTGTCTTTAAAATGCTGTAAAATAGTCATATGTTTGAAAAATGGAAGTTTTTGTATTTTTGAGGAATTTGTAATTCGCGCCACGCCCATCATTGGATAGCGGAACGTCTACATTTAAGTACTGACACGCCTGTGACAACCTTAACATCGGAGGTAATAAAACATAGAGAAAGGGATGAGTATTAATCACTAATATTTGATGCTAAAAAAAAAGTGTTTTCTAAATTTGTATAGAACCGTAACTGTGTACAAATCACAAGGGATGATCAGCTAGCTATACAGACCTGTGGTAATTTATCCTACATGTTGGGGGTGATTAGCTAGCTATACAGACCAGTGGTAATTTATCCTACATGTTGGGGGTGATTAGCTAGCTATACAGACCAGTGGTAATTTATCCTACATGTTGGGGATGAAGCCCAGTAAATGGATGACTGTGACAGATAGATTATTCCCAACACATCCTGTGAATATACATGCAGGGTTTAACCTCTCTGGGTTAACAACATACCCTGTGGATATACATGCAGGGTTTAACAACATACCCTGTGGATACACATGCAGGGTTTAACAACATATCCTGTGGATATACATGCAGGGTTTAACAACATACCCTGTGGATATACATGCAGGGTTTAACAACATACCCTGTGGATATACATGCAGGGTTTAACAACACACCCTGTGGATATACATGAAGGCTTTAACTTCTCTAGGGTAGGTGGCAGTATTTTCACTGCCGGATGAAAAACGTACCCATATTAAACGGCCTACTACTCAGGCCCAGGAACTAGAATATGCATATTTCAAAAACTGTTTGAATCTTGTCTGTGAGTATATGGCAGGAAAAAACCTGAGAAAAATCCAACCTGGAAGTGTCATTGCCTATCTAACAACCAGTGCCAAGTCATTGCCTATCTAGCCTTTTGCAGTGAACAGAGAGTGAACAAGATCGCTGGGAAGTTGGTGACCCAGAAAATGACATGGGTTTGTGACGCGGGTCCACGTGAGGAGGTTGCTGTGTTCCATAACGTTTTTCAAGACATTGCAATCGTCTGGTTGGAATATTATTGAAGTTTTAAGTTAAAATTGACTTAAAGGTTGATGCTATACAACGTTTGACATGTTTGAATGAACGTAAATATATATATTTTTTTACTTTCGTCATGATACTTTCGGGCGCTTCGTACATTTGGAGTAGCTTACTGAACGCAGAAACAGCAAGGAGATATTTGGACAGAAATTATGGACTTTATCGAACAAAACAACATTTATTGATGACCTGGGATTCCTGGAAGTGCCTTCTGATGAAGATTATGAAAGGTAAGTGAATATTTCTAATGCTATTTATGATTTTAGATGACTCCAAAATGGCGGGTATCTACATTTACATTTTAGTCATTTAGCAGACGCTCTTATCCAGAGCGACTTACAGTAGTGAATGCATACATTTCATACAATTTCATACATTTTTTTTTTCTGTGCTGGCCCCCCATAGGAATCGAACCCACAACCCTGGTGTTGCAAACACCATGCTCTACCAATTGAGCTACAGGGAAGGCTGTATTGCCTGGTGTGCGCAGTACTCAGATTATTGCAAAGTGTGCTTTCCCAGTAAAGTTATTTTGAAATCTGTCAAAGCGGTTGCATTCAGGAGATGTTCATCTATAATTCTTTGAATAACAGTTTAATATTTCATCAATGTTTATGATGAGTATTTTTGTAAATTGTTGTGCTGATTCACAGAGTATTGGAGGCAAAATATTATCTGAACATCACACGCCAATATAAAATGCTGTTTTTGGATATAAATATCAACTTGATCGAACAAAAAATCCATGTATTGTGTAACATGATGTCGTAGGAGTGTCATCTGATGAAGATTGTCAAAGGTTAGTGCATAATTTTAGCTGGTTTTCTGGTTTTTGTGACGCCTGTCCTTGCTAGGAAATTGGCTGTGTGGTTATTCTTGTTTTGTACCTGTCCTAACATAATCTAACTTTATGCTTTCGCCATAAAGCCTTTTTGAAACCGGACAATGTGGTTACATTAAGGAGAAGTGTACCTTTAAAATGGTGTAAAATAGTCGTATGTTTGAGAACTTTGAATTATGACATTTTGTGGTTTTTGAATTTGGCGCTCTGATTTTTCACTGGGTGTTGAATCGTGTGTCCCGTGGGTGAGATGAAAGCATCCCACTTGCCCGAGAGAGGTTAACAACATACCCTGTGGATATACATGCAGGGTTTAACAATATACCCTGTGGATATACATGCAGGGTTTAACAACATACCCTGTGGATAAACATGCAGGGTTTAACAACATACCCTGTGGATATACATGCAGGGTTTAACAATATACCCTGTGGATATACATGCAGGGTTTAACAATATACCCTGTGGATAAACATGCAGGGTTTAACAATATACCCTGTGGATATACATGCAGGGTTTAACAATATACCCTGTGGATAAACATGCAGGGTTTAACAACATATCCTGTGGATTTACATGCAGGGTTTAACAACATACCCTGTGGATATACATGCAGGGTTTAACAACATACCCTGTGGATATACATGCAGGGTTTAACAACACACCCTGTGGCCTGTGGATATACATGCAGGGTTTAACAACATACCCTGTGGATATACATGCAGGGTTTAACAACATACCCTGTGGATAAACATGCAGGGTTTAACAACATGTTGGTGTATACTGACATGATATCCTATCAAAGTGTGGGAGACAGTTATGTACCAGTCCTGAGAACAGTTCATATAGATGGAAAGGATGGGGATGGAATCATTGTTAACTATGACAAGTCACACTATGTACCTGTAATCAAGAAATATATTGAAAACATTCAGGATGAGATTAAAATTGATCAGAACCAAAATATAGTGTTTGCTTATGGTGAAGTGTTTGTTAAACTCCAATTTAGACCTTTCAAAGTTTCTCTACATATCTAAAAAAAATATTACGTATAATCACAATAAACAATTGTTATGGTACACAACCACCATCTCTATACACTATGTATCATACTATGTGGATGAAGTGGGTAATGGATTACCCAGTTATTTTAATTTAACTAGGCAAATCAGTTATGAACAAATTATTTTTTACAATGACAGCCTAGGAACAGTGGGTTAACTTCCTTGTTCAGGGGCAGAACAACAGATTTTTACCTTGTCAGCTCGGGGATTCAATCTAGCAACCATTCAGTTACTGGCCCAACACTCTAACCACTAGGCTACCTGTCACCCCAAGGTTATCATGAAACCCCGATTATGTATGGTTCAGGGATAGGGGGTATATTTCGTAACCTATTTAGGATGGTTATACCCTTCATGAATAGAGGCATTAGCGTAGCCAAACCTAATTTAAAATCAGCATCCAAAAATATAGTAAGTGAGGTGGTCGCTAATGCTATGACTCAACGTGAGTCATCAGATCCAGAACATCAAGAAGTGTCAGGTCTCATACTGTTGTCTTGAAGATCAAAACATACTTATGCCAGCCCTTAACCTGTTATGGCTAGGGGGCAGTATTTTCACGGCCGGATAAAAAACGTACCCGATTTAATCTGATTATTACTCCTGCCCAGAAACTAGAATATGCATATAATTATTAGCTTTGGATAGAAAACACTCCAAAGTTTCTAAAACTGTTTGAATGGTGTCTGTGAGTATAACAGAACTCATTTGGCAGGCCAAAACCTGAGAAGATTCCATGCAGGAAGTGGCCTGTCTGACAATGTCTTGCCCTTCTTGATTATCTCTATCCAATACAGGGGATCTCTGCTGTTACGTGACACTTCCTACGGCTCCCATGGGCTCTCAGAAGGCGGCAAAAAGCTGAATCGTGGCTTTGCAGGCTCTGGCTGAAAAACAGTAGCGCGTTTGGATAGTGGCTGGTCACAGTACTGTGAGACTCAGGCTCATGCCCGAGTCGACCCCATGCTTTATTTTCTGTCGTCTTTTTACCTAAACGCAGATTCCCGGTCGGAATATTATCGCTTTTATACGAGAAAAATGGCATAAAAATGGATTTTAAACAGCGGTTGACATGCTTCGAAGTACGGTAATGGAATATTTAGAAATCTTTTGTCACGAAATGCGCCATGCGCGTGACCCTTATTTACACTTTGGATAGTGTCTTGAACGCACGAACAAAACGCCGCTGTTTGGATATAAATATGGATTATTTTGAACCAAACCAACATTTGTTATTGAAGTAGCAGTCCTGGGAGTGCATTCTGACGAAGAACACCAAAGGTAATCAAACTTTTCTAATAGTAAATCGGAGTTTGGTGAAGGCTAAACTTGCTGGGTGTCTAAATAGCTAGCCCTGTGATGCCGGGCTCTCTACTCAGAATATTGCAAAATGTGCTTTCACCGAAAAGCTATTTTAAAATCGGACATATCGAGTGCATAGAGGAGTTCTGTATCTATAATTCTTAAAATAATTGTTATGTTTTTGGTGAACGTTTATCGTGAGTAATTTAGTAAATTCACCGGAGGTTTGCGGGGGGTATGCTAGTTCTGAACGTCACATGCTAATGTAAAAAAGCTGTTTTTTGATATAAATATGAACTTGAAATATGAACACTTTATTTTTTGTTAGGCCAGGGTGTTACATTGGGTGGGCATTCTATGTTCTTTTTTCTATGGTTTTGTATATCTTTGTTTTAGTCCGTGTGTGGCTCCACATAGTCACACTTATGTGGGTTTTGTGGGTGATTGTTTTCTGTCTCGTTCATTTTTGACCAGACAGGACTGTTTGCTATCGTTGCTGTTTTATGTTTTGTTTATAGTGGTTCATTTTATTAAATATTCATAATGAATCCACAACCTCCACTGCATCTTGGTTTTCTTGCGACGACGGCCGTTACAGAATCACCCACCAAGAAACGGATCAAGCAGCGGAGGAAGGAGAGGCACCAGGAGCGGAGCTATCATGAGTCGTGGAATTGGGAGGAATTGCTCGACGGAGGTGGACTGTGGGCTCAAGCTGGGGAGTATCGCCGCCCGCAGTGGGAGATCGAGGCGGAGATAGCTGAGAGGCACTGGTATGAAGCGATGGAGCGCAACAGACACGAGAGGCAGCCCCCAAAACATTTTTTTGGGGGGCACACGGGGAGATTGGCGGAGTCAGGCGGTAGACCTGAGCCAACTCCCCGTGCTTACCGGAAGCAGCGTGGTACTGGTAAGGCATCGTGTTATGCTGTGAAGTGCATGGTGTCTCCAGTACGAGTGCATAGCCCGGTGCGCTATAGGCCAGCCCCCCGCAAGTGCCATGCGAGTGCAGGCATTGAGCCAGGATGGATTGTGCCAGCTCAGTGCGTCTGGTCTCCAGTGCGCCGTTTCGGTCCAGGTTATCCTGCGCCGGCTCTGCGCACTGAGTATCCAGGGCGCTGGGAGGGTCCAGTTCGCCCAATGCCTGCGCTCCGCCCGTGCCGGGCCAAAGTGGGCATTCAGCCTGGAGTGTGGGTAAATAGCCTAAGTACCAGAACTCCAGTGCTCCCCCACAGCCCGGTTTATCCTGTGCCTCCTCCTTGGTCCAGGCCTCCAGTGGGTATCCCCATCCTGGTCCATCCTGTGCCTCCTCCTAGGACCAGGCCTCCAGTGGGTCTCGCCAGTCCGGAGCCACCAGAGCCACCCGCCAGTCCGGAGCCGCCAGAGCCGCCCACCAGTCCGGAGCCGTCAGAGCCACCCGCAGTGCCGGAGCCGCCAGAGCCGCCCACCAGTCCAGAGCTGCCAGAGCCGTCCGCCTGTCCGGAGCCGCCAGAGCCGCCCGCCTGTCCGGAGCCACCAGAGCCAGCCCACCTGTCCGGAACCACCAGAGCCGCCCGCCAGCCTGGTGAGTCCTGTGCCTGCGCCCAGTGCCAGGCCTCCTTCATATCTCCCCAGCCTGGTGAGTCCTGTGCCTGCGCTCAGGGCCAGGCCTCCTTCATGTCTCCCCAGCCTGGTGAATCCTGGGACAGAGCCGCCAGGGCCGCCCGCCAGCCCGGAGCCGCCAGGGTCGCCCGCCAGCCCGGAGCCGCCAGGGCCGCCCGCCAGCCCGGAGCCGCCAGGGCCGCCCGCCAGACCTGAGCCGCCAGGGCCGCCCGCCAGCCCGGAGCCGCCAGGGCCGTCCGCCAGCCCGGAGCCGCAAGGGCCGCCCGCCAGCCTGGAGCCGCCGGAGCCGCAGGGTCACCCGCCAGCCGGGCGCAGCCAGGGACACCCGCCAGCCGGGCGCAGTCAGGTTCGGCCACCAGTCCTCCGGCGCGGCCAGGGGCGCCACCTAAGTGGACGACGCCGAGGGTGGAGCGGAGGCCACGTCCCGCACCTGAGCCGCCGCCGTAAGAAGGCCCACCCGTACCCTCCCCTTCAGAGTCAGGTTTTGAGGCCGGAGTCCGCACCTTTGGGGGGGTACTGTAACGCCCTGGCCATAGAGAGGGGTTTTTGTTCTTTATTTTTTGTTAGGCCAGGGTGTTACATTGGGTGGGCATTCTATGTTCTTTTTTCTATGGTTTTGTATTTCTTTGTTTTGGTCCGTGTGTGGCTCCCAATCAGGCACAGCTGAAGTTCGTTGTTGCTGATTGGGAGTCACACATAAGTAGCCTATTTTTCCATTGGGTTTTGTGGGTGATTGTTTTCTGTCTCGTTCGTTTTTGACCAGACAGGACTGTTTGCTATCGTTGCTGTTTTATGTTTTGTTTATAGTGGTTCATTTTATTAAATATTCATAATGAATCCACAACCTCCACTGCATCTTGGTTTTCTTGCGACGACAGCCCTTACACTCAGAAGCATTTTCTGAAAAAACAATCAACATGGCTATTTTACACCGCATGTTCTCTGAAGCTATAAAGACACAACTTATCAGTCAAAGCAGTGCCACATATCCTTATAGGGCTATCCTAGAATTTTTACTAAACTACTCCGAAGACACTTTGAAGACACAATTCAGCGTTGGGCTGTTTAGCAAGGATATTGCAGGATCTTCTATGGAAGCCGTATACCCCACGACTAGTGAAAACAAACGACTGGAGGCTTGTGCGTTCTACTGTGCAGCCTCTCAAGAGTTTCATCTGATAGGTCCAATAAACTCCAACATTTTCTTTCAAGAATGTTTACTCTTAAATTCAGTTATTAATTAAGAAATTATCCTGTTGGGGCTAGGGGGCAGTATTTGCACGGCCGGATAAAAAACATACCCGATTTAAACTGGTCACTACTCTTGCCCAGAAACGAGAATTTGCATATAATTAGTAGATTTGGAAAGAAAACACTCAAAAGTTTCTAAAACTGTTTGAATGGTGTCTGTGAGTATAACATAACTCATATAGCAAGCCAAAACCTGAGAAGATTCCATACAGGAAGTGCCCTGTCTGACAATTTGTTATCCTTCTGTTGCATCTCTATCGAAAATACAGCATCTCTGCTGTAACGTGACATTTTCTAAGGCTTCCATTGGCTCTCAGAAGGCGCCAGAAAGTGGAATGACGTGTCAACTGTCTCTGGGCGAAGAACAGCAGGAGATTTTGTGAGTGGTCAGGCTGGGGACAGTGACACTGGAGATGCGCGTTCATGAGAATTCTCGAATTTTTTCTTTCAGCCTTTGAATGAATTCGAACTTCGCCCGTTTGGAATTATTATCGCTATTTTATGAGAAAATAGCATAAAAAAATGATTCTAAACAGCGTTTGACATGCTTCGAAGAACGGTAATGGAATATTTTGACATTTTTTGTCACGAAATGCGCTCGCGCGTCACCCTTCGGATAGTGACCTGGACGCACGAACAAAACGGAGCTATTTGGATATAACTATGGATTATTTGGAACCAAAACAACATTTGTTGTTGAAGTAGAAGTCCTGGGAGTGCATTCTGACGAAGAACAGCAAAGGTAATCCAATTTTTCTAATATTAATTCTGAGTTTAGTGAGCATCAAACTTGGTGGGTGTCAAATTAGCTAGCCTGTGATGGCCGAGCTATCTACTCAGAATATTGCAAAATATTTCGCCGAAAAGCTATTCGAAAATCTGACACCGCGATTGCATAAAGGAGTTCTGTATCTGTAATTTTAAAAATAATTGTTATGTATTTTGTGAACGTTTATTGTGAGTAATTTAGTCAATTCACCGGAAGTTTTCGGTGGGTATGCTAGTTCTGAATATCACGTGCTAATGTAAAAAGCTTTTTTTTGATATAAATATGAACCTGATTGAACAAAACATTCATGTATTTTATGACATAATGTCCTAGAATTGTCATCTGATGAAGATCATCAAAGGTTAGTGCTGCATTTAGCTGTGGTTTTTGTTTTTGTGACATATATGCTTGCTTTCAAAATGGCTGAGTGATTATTTTTGGCAGGTACTCTCCTCACATAATCTAATGTTTTGCTTTCGCTGTAAAGCCTTTTTGAAATCGGACAATGTGGTTAGATTAATGAGTCTTGTCTTTCAAATGGTGTAAATAGTCATACGTTTGAGAAATTGAAGTTATAGCATTTTTTAGGTATTTGTATTTCGCACCATGCGATTCCACAGGCTGTTGACTAGGCAGGTTAAGGATCGTTGAGAAAAAACATGAACTACCTATTGAGAAATGGCAGGAGCGACTGGCCATGTTTATTGTCAATACCCATCCTAAACACATGCCGGGTGAACATTGGCTAGCTGTGACATTAGAAGACGGAGGAAGAAAAATCTAAACTTTTTTTGATTACAAGATAACCTTTCTACTACCTGTGGTCAACACTGTGTATTCTACCTGTGGTCAACACTGTGTATTCTACCTGTGGTCAACACTGTGTATTCTACCTGTGGTCAACACTGTGTATTCTACCTGTGGTCAACACTGTGTATTCTACCTGTGGTCAACACTGTGTATTCTACCTGTGGTCAACACTGTGTATTCTACCTGTGGTCAACACTGTGTATCCTACCTGTGGTCAACACTGTGTATTCTACCTGTGGTCACCACTGTGTATTCTACCTGTGGTCAACACTGTGTATTCTACCTGTGGTCACCACTGTGTATTCTACCTGTGGTCAACACTGTGTATTCTACCTGTGGTCAACACTGTGTATTATACCTGTGGTCAACACTGTGTATTCTACCTGTGGTCACCACTGTGTATTCTACCTGTGGTCACCACTGTGTATTCTACCTGTGGTCACCACTGTGTATTATACCTGTGGTCAACACTGTGTATTCTACCTGTGGTCAACACTGTGTATTCTACCTGTGGTCAACACTGTGTATTCTACCTGTGGTCAACACTGTGTATTCTACCTGTTGTCAACACTGTGTATTCTACCTGTGGTCAACACTGTGTATTCAACCTGTTGTCAACACTGTGTATTCTACCTGTTGTCAACACTGTGTATTCTACCTGTTGTCAACACTGTGTATTCTACCTGTGGTCAACACTGTGTACTCTACCTGTGGTCAACACTGTAAAATGTCGGCCACTCCCACGGAAAAAATCCTGTTCTGAGCCTCAGGTGTTCTGGAGTATTTGATTTTAAAATCCACAATTAAA
The DNA here is from genome assembly GCF_901001165.1 of Salmo trutta. Taxonomy (NCBI): domain Eukaryota; kingdom Metazoa; phylum Chordata; class Actinopteri; order Salmoniformes; family Salmonidae; genus Salmo; species Salmo trutta. The sequence continues at coordinate 42,683,521 of NC_042989.1, forward strand.
TAAGAAAATGGTTCTTTGGTAGCGTCCTCATAACTACATAAAGTAGGATTTCCTTCCAGGGTACATCTGCTGAGCTAGAATGTTTATTTGTAGTTTGTCTCTAGGGTTTTTGAACAAAACCAAGTAATTGGCATTCAAACTAATGGTACGGCTATTTTTACCTTGGTGAAACACATTTTGTACCAAGTAAAGCATGGACAGAGTTCATCATCAGACAGGGATCCTTCAACAAACTTGATTTTTATTTTCTTCAACAACTCATCATACAAAGGTTGATAACATGAATAACACCAGACAATATTGTCAGGTTTCTGAGATAATACATGTTCAGAATTCTCTAAAATAGTTTGTACAAAACAAGTTTTACAGCTATTGGATGTTCCTGTGATTTAGGTTGAAAATGGTAGTTGTAACCTGTGATCAAAACCTTCTACAGCATCCATTATATCTTAAGGGTTAAGACACACGGGGGCTTGTACCATAAAGTCAGTAACCAAAGGGTAAGGTGGTCCCGTCAGGTAAAAGTAATCTCTCGTCATAGACTACCTGGAATCTTTTAGTAAGTGGGGCATTACGTAGATTTCATCCCCAACAATCTCTTTGTAGGAGCTCAACATTTCCAATTCACTATTCCGGTTGTTTATGAACCCCTCGACCAAGCATGTGCTTGATTCCAAGTTTACACGCGGGGTATTTTCATTGTTTTGTGTCACGCCTTTGGCTTTCCACATCACGTGATTGTTTTTAGTCCTAAAAGTACCTCTGTCACAGTATAATTCCATCTCTTTATGGAAATCAAAGGTGTTATGACGTACTGTCTCATACCAAGTCATGAATCTCTATCGCTCTTTGGGAGACATTTGATCACACCGGTACATTACGGGACCAGGATAAGATCCAATATGTTGGAGATTATCCTCAGATGTGAAGAAATTAGGAAACCAACCTTCAACGAGTTTTCAAAACCCAAGGCCTCTGGCATTTGAACCAATTTCATGGGTAAGAAACTTAAACTGTCAATGTATCTCTGGTTGAAGGCTGGATCTACAAAACACCAGATTTTACTACCTTGGGCTATGACCCTGGGTGCAACACCTTGTTGTATCAAGGGGTTCAAACGAAGATAGGAATCATAGGCTCTAGAATTGTGAGCTACAAAAGTGATGTTCTTGTACTGGGGTTTTATTAAGGAATGTTTTAGAAAGAGTAGGGCACAATTGAGGCTCTTTGCCAACCACCTTTCACCCTTGAAAGTCATGGTAGATACAAATATAGTGTCACGTCCTGACCAGTAAAGGGCTTATTTGTTATTGTAGTTTGGTCAGGACGTGGCAGGGGGTATTTGTTTAGTGTGTTTAGGGGTTTGTTATATTATGTGTTTATGTAGAAGGGGTGTTGGTTTAGAGTGTTTTGGGGTTCATTGGGCTATGTGTTTATGTAGAGGGGTGTTGGTTTAGAGTGTTTTGGGGTTCATTGGGCTATGTGTTTATGTAGAGGGGTGTTGGTTTAGAGTGTACCGGGGTTTTAGGTTTAGGTTCTAGGTTAGTGTATTCTATGTTAGTTCTAGGTTGTTTACGTCTATGTTCAGTTTATTGATTTGACCTTCAATTGGAGGCAGCTGTTCCTCGTTGCCTCTGATTGAAGGTCCTATGTATAGGGGTTGTTTTGAATGGGTAGTTGTAGTTGCATAGCTTTGTGTTTAGCCTGCATCCTGTTCGTTCGTTCGTACGTTTTACTGTTCAATAAAAGTAAATATGAGCACTCAACCTGCTGCGCCTTGGTCCAATATCTACGAAAGACGTGACATATAGGCAGATGAACCCCTGACTGTTGATTACTCTCAAAGTCATAAAATACATATTTCTCTGAATGTTCATCTTCAGCCAATGGCTGAATATAGAACTCATGTTCCACTTCTTCAAGCACTTCAGGGTCTCTGCTTTTCAAAGGCCCTTTACAGACAGGGCAGTGTAGGATACCACATACCTTTACAGACAGGGCAGTGTAGGATACCACATACCTTTACAGACAGGGCAGTTTAGGATACCACATACCTTTACAGACAGGGCAGTGTAGGATACCACATACCTTTACAGACAGGGCAGTGTAGGATACCACATACCTTTACAGACAGGGCAGTTTAGGATACCACATACCTTTACAGACAGGGCAGTGTAGGATACCACATACCTTTACAGACAGGGCAGTTTAGGATACCACATACCTTTACAGACAGGGCAGTTTAGGATACCACATACCTTTACAGACAGGGCAGTTTAGGATACCACATACCTTTACAGACAGGGCAGTGTAGGATACCACATACCTTTACAGATAGGGCAGTTTAGGATACCACATACCTTTACAGACAGGGCAGTGTAGGATACCACATACCTTTACAGACAGGGCAGTGTAGGATACCACATACCTTTACAGACAGGGCAGTTTAGGATACCACATACCTTTACAGACAGGGCAGTGTAGGATACCACATACCTTTACAGACAGGGCAGTGTAGAATACCACATACCTTTACAGACAGGGCAGTTTAGGATACCACATACCTTTACAGAAAGGGCAGTGTAGGATACCACATACCTTTACAGACAGGGCAGTGTAGGATACCACATACCTTTACAGATCGTGCAGATTATCATCCGACATATGTGAGGTTGGGGGTTGTCTATTTCAAGGTTGTAATTACAATGGCATTTTGGACATTTCTTGTTAATGTCACAACTGCTTACAGATTTACATGCCTTGGGATGCCATGTTTAAATGTTGTGTTTTTCATAGCAGTAGAAGGATCGACACGATGACAATCCTCACATGGTGTTAGGTGTAAGGGCTGCATCGGACATTTTTCATCCTGATGCAGTGAACAGTTATACTGACAACTATGGTACAAAACCACAATCTTGATGTTCAGCAAATGTTCTAATGTGACTATGACAGAGAAAGCTAAAGGCTCCTGTGTACATAGACCTACAGCCTTTTGGAGGTCACTAGCCTTTTGTATAGCTTCTAGATCAGTACATCCAGGAAGGAGTAAATGTGATAGACCTACAGCCTTTTGGAGGTCACTAGCCTTTTTTGTATAGCTTCTAGAGCAGTACACCCAGGAAGGAGTAAATGTGATAGACCTACAGCCTTTTGGAGGTCACTAGCCTTTTGTAAAGCTTCTGGATCAGTACATCCAGGAAGGAGTAAATGTGATAGACATATTGCAAAGCATAACTGATTACCAGGATTGTTAAAGTTTATGAGATATGCCTTCTTAATTTTTAGGATTTCTGATTACATGAGACTATCAAGTTTCCTTCTTTTCCTTCTTGCTCGGCCTACGGGTTGTCGGACTAATTGCACAACAAGTTCTAAGGTCCTATCAGCTATGATGGATAAATTAGATTGAACAAGACGTTCCAGCAGGGCTATAAATTCTTCAATGTCTGCTTTGCCATTGGGTAAAACAAGAGATGCTGTGTTTTGCAGACTATCACCACATATTTCCAGCTGTAAGACATGACGAGGTTCAGCTAAATCTGTAGCCCGTTCTAAAAGTTCTCCTAGATTATCCAAAATCATCACATAAAAATTCTGCATGATCATGGCTCTGATTCATACATGTGAAATTTAAAAACTGACGAATCTCTGTATTGTTAAATTTATTGCGGTACAAAACATGGACACTTCTATCAAGACCGTCCCCCATCTGATTTATTACACAATTTACCAATTCATCAAATTCAACGTGTGGTTTCTCATTGTCTTCATAGCCTGCCGGGGTTGTAGGGGCCTGCCGGGGTTGTAGGGGCCTGCCGGGGTTGTAGGGGCCTGCCGGGGTTGTAGGGGCCTGCCGGGGTTGTAGGGGCCATGTGGATGTGTGGGGGGGTGGTGAAGGAGGGGTGAGCTCATTAATTTGGTTAATTAAGGAGATCAGTTGTGGGGGGAACCTGTTTTAATGTGTGATCATGTGTAGGATTTATAGGAGGTGGGGGGTGTTGTGTGGGGGGGTGTTGAAGGAGGATTGAGCTCATTAATTTGGTTAATTAAGGAGATCAGTTCTGGCGTTATTCTAGAAGTTTCCATGTTACACACGGCTTTTATCGTTTGTTTGGGCGTTTTTTAATCGGATTGATGCTTATCAATCGTGGCATGGTTTTATGCCAGAAGGAGAGGTCTTGGCTGTACTGACGTCTTAGTAAAGCAACCATATGTTTGTGTAGCTGGACCTCTTTGTCTTTTAGAGTCCTGTAAAAGGCTGTGAGAAACCTATCTAGTAACTGTACCTCTCTGTCTTTTAGAGTCCTGTAAAAGGCTGTGAGAAACCTATCTAGTAACTGTACCTCTCTGTCTTTTAGAGTCCTGTAAAAGGCTGTGAGAAACCTATCTAGTAACTGTACCTCTCTGTCTTTTAGAGTCCTGTAAAAGGCTGTGAGAAACCTAACTTCAATCAGTAGAGGCTCTACCTGAGAATTGGTTGTGTCAAGCTGTTTAGCCGCATCATACATCAACACATCGTCCTCATCATCCTCATCAACACATCATCCTCATCAACACATCATCCTCATCAACACATCGTCCTCATCAACACATCGTCCTCATCAACTCATCATCCTCATCAACACGTCGTCCTCATCAACACATCATCCTCATCAACACATCGTCCTCATCAACACATCGTCCTCATCAACACGTTGTCCTCATCAACACATCGTCCTCATCAACACATCGTCCTCATCAACACATCGTCCTCATCAACACGTCATCCTCATCAACACATCATCCTCATCAACACGTCGTCCTCATCAACTCATCATCCTCATCAACTCATCGTCCTCATCATCCTCATCAACACATCATCCTCATCAACACATCATCCTCATCAACACATCGTCCTCATCATAGCTCAACCCTTCATCAGCACCTTCATTGACCTCGTCATCCTTGACATTAACACCATTGAATGTATCAACTGGTTTAGGTGTTTTACTCAGTATGTCATCAGTCATCATCTTCCTCCTCTTCCTCTTGTTGTATTGGGTCTTCTGTGTTTGTATTGGCCTTGGAGGAGTCTGAAAGAAAAATATATATAAAATAGTGTATTAAAATTAAAATATATATAATAATAATATTAAATAACCAATAATAGTGATAAACGAGAAAATTCTTTAAAAAAACAACACATCAATATATCCTAACTCCCTGTTTCTGTTTGTCACTGTTAGGCCTTGTTTTCTTGTTAGTTAAATGACCTTTGGTTGTTTGATGCCTGTTTTTCAGAGGAGTCGATGTTGTGTTTCCTACCCTGTTGTCCTCTTGATGTATAGACTCGGCAAGACTGGAGTCTGAAAAAAATAACAATATTTGAAATTATTTTAAGGTATTCTTTCAAAAAATTATAACTATAATAAAAACGGGGCATACCGTATCCATAAAGAGCACGCTCGTCAATCCAATCGTTATCAGACGAGTCGTCCTTCTCGGTCAGAGGTGAGGCCGCTCGGTGTACTTGAACCAAATACCTGATTAAATACTGAATGCCTAGGGTTCTGGGGAGCCTTGCAGGACTATGATATGGTGTAGGGCCTGATTAAGTACTGAATGTCTAGGGTTCTGGGGAGCCTTGCAGGACTATGATATGGTGTAGGTACCTGATTAAATACTGAATGCCTAGGGTTCTGGGGAGCCTTGCAGGACTATGATATGGTGTAGGTACCTGATTAAATACTGAATGTCTAGGGTTCTGGGGAGCCTTGCAGGACTATGATATGGTGTAGGGCCTGATTAAATACTGAATGTCTAGGGTTCTGGGGAGCCTTGCAGGACTATGATATGGTGTAGGTACCTGATTAAATACTGAATGTCTAGGGTTCTGGGAGCCTTGCAGGACTATGATATGGTGTAGGTACCTGATTAAATACTGAATGTCTAGGGTTCTGGGGAGCCTTGCAGGACTATGATATGGTGTAGGTACCTGATTAAATACTGAATGTCTAGGGTTCTGGGGAGCCTTGCAGGACTATGATATGGTGTAGGTACCTGATTAAATACTGAATGTCTAGGGTTCTGGGGAGCCTTGCAGGACTATGATATGGTGTAGGTACCTGATTAAATACTGAATGTCTAGGGTTCTGGGGAGCCTTGCAGGACTATGATATGGTGTAGGTACCTGATTAAATACTGAATGTCTAGGGTTCTGGGGAGCCTTGCAGGACTATGATATGGTGTAGGTACCTGATTAAATACTGAATGTCTAGGGTTCTGGGGAGCCTTGCAGGACTATGATATGGTGTAGGTACCTGATTAAATACTGAATGTCTAGGGTTCTGGGGAGCCTTGCAGGACTATGATATGGTGTAGGTACCTGATTAAATACTGAATGTCTAGGGTTCTGGGGAGCCTTGCAGGACTATGATATGGTGTAGGTACCTGATTAAATACTGAATGTCTAGGGTTCTGGGAGCCTTGCAGGACTATGATATGGTGTAGGTACCTGATTAAATACTGAATGTCTAGGGTTCTGGGGAGCCTTGCAGGACTATGATATGGTGTAGGTACCTGATTAAATACTGAATACCTAGGGTTCTGGGGAGCCTTGCAGGACTATGATATGGTGTAGGTACCTGATTAAATACTGAATGTCTAGGGTTCTGGGGAGCCTTGCAGGACTATGATATGGTGTAGGTACCTGATTAAATACTGAATGTCTAGGGTTCTGGGGAGCCTTGCAGGACTATGATATGGTGTAGGTACCTGATTAAATACTGAATGCCTAGGGTTCTGGGGAGCCTTGCAGGACTATGATATGGTGTAGGTACCTGATTAAATACTGAATGTCTAGGGTTCTGGGGAGCCTTGCAGGACTATGATATGGTGTAGGTACCTGATTAAATACTGAATGTCTAGGGTTCTGGGGAGCCTTGCAGGACTATGATATGGTGTAGGTACCTGATTAAATACTGAATGTCTAGGGTTCTGGGGAGCCTTGCAGGACTATGATATGGTGTAGGTACCTGATTAAATACTGAATGTCTAGGGTTCTGGGGAGCCTTGCAGGACTATGATATGGTGTAGGTACCTGATTAAATACTGAATGTCTAGGGTTCTGGGGAGCCTTGCAGGACTATGATATGGTGTAGGTACCTGATTAAATACTGAATGTCTAGGGTTCTGGGGAGCCTTGCAGGACTATGATATGGTGTAGGGCCTGATTAAATACTGAATGTCTAGGGTTCTGGGGAGCCTTGCAGGACTATGATATGGTGTAGGTACCTGATTAAATACTGAATGTCTAGGGTTCTGGGGAGCCTTCCAGGACTATGATATGGTGTAGGGCCTGATTAAATACTGAATGTCTAGGGTTCTGGGGAGCCTTGCAGGACTATGATATGGTGTAGGTACCTGATTAAATACTGAATGTCTAGGGTTCTGGGAGCCTTGCAGGACTATGATATGGTGTAGGTACCTGATTAAATACTGAATGTCTAGGGTTCTGGGGAGCCTTGCAGGACTATGATATGGTGTAGGTACCTGATTAAATACTGAATGTCTAGGGTTCTGGGGAGCCTTGCAGGACTATGATATGGTGTAGGTACCTGATTAAATACTGAATGTCTAGGGTTCTGGGGAGCCTTGCAGGACTATGATATGGTGTAGGTACCTGATTAAATACTGAATGTCTAGGGTTCTGGGGAGCCTTGCAGGACTATGATATGGTGTAGGTACCTGATTAAATACTGAATGTCTAGGGTTCTGGGGAGCCTTGCAGGACTAGGATATGGTGTAGGTACCTGATTAAATACTGAATGTCTAGGGTTCTGGGGAGCCTTGCAGGACTATGATATGGTGTAGGTACCTGATTAAATACTGAATGTCTAGGGTTCTGGGGAGCCTTGCAGGACTATGATATGGTGTAGGTACCTGATTAAATACTGAATGTCTAGGGTTCTGGGGAGCCTTGCAGGACTATGATATGGTGTAGGTACCTGATTAAATACTGAATGTCTAGGGTTCTGGGAGCCTTGCAGGACTATGATATGGTGTAGGTACCTGATTAAATACTGAATGTCTAGGGTTCTGGGGAGCCTTGCAGGACTATGATATGGTGTAGGTACCTGATTAAATACTGAATGTCTAGGGTTCTGGGGAGCCTTGCAGGACTATGATATGGTGTAGGTACCTGATTAAATACTGAATGTCTAGGGTTCTGGGGAGCCTTGCAAGACTATGATATGGTGTAGGTACCTGATTAAATACTGAATGTCTAGGGTTCTGGGGAGCCTTCCAGGACTATGATATGGTGTAGGTACCTGATTAAATACTGAATGTCTAGGGTTCTGGGGAGCCTTGCAGGACTATGATATGGTGTAGGTACCTGATTAAATACTGAATGTCTAGGGTTCTGGGGAGCCTTGCAGGACTATGATATGGTGTAGGTACCTGATTAAATACTGAATGTCTAGGGTTCTGGGGAGCCTTGCAGGACTATGATATGGTGTAGGTACCTGATTAAATACTGAATGTCTAGGGTTCTGGGGAGCCTTGCAGGACTATGATATGGTGTAGGTACCTGATTAAATACTGAATGTCTAGGGTTCTGGGGAGCCTTGCAGGACTATGATATGGTGTAGGTACCTGATTAAATACTGAATGTCTAGGGTTCTGGGGAGCCTTGCAGGACTATGATATGGTGTAGGTACCTGATTAAATACTGAATGTCTAGGGTTCTGGGGAGCCTTGCAGGACTATGATATGGTGTAGGTACCTGATTAAATACTGAATGTCTAGGGTTCTGGGGAGCCTTGCAGGACTATGATATGGTGTAGGTACCTGATTAAATACTGAATGTCTAGGGTTCTGGGGAGCCTTGCAGGACTATGATATGGTGTAGGTACCTGATTAAATACTGAATGTCTAGGGTTCTGGGGAGCATTGCAGGACTATGATATGGTGTAGGTACCTGATTAAATACTGAATGTCTAGGGTTCTGGGGAGCCTTGCAGGACTATGATATGGTGTAGGGCCTGATTAAATACTGAATGTCTAGGGTTCTGGGGAGCCTTGCAGGACTATGATATGGTGTAGGTACCTGATTAAATACTGAATGTCTAGGGTTCTGGGGAGCCTTGCAGGACTATGATATGGTGTAGGTACCTGATTAAATACTGAATGTCTAGGGTTCTGGGGAGCCTTGCAGGACTATGATATGGTGTAGGTACCTGATTAAATACTGAATGTCTAGGGTTCTGGGGAGCCTTGCAGGACTATGATATGGTGTAGGTACCTGATTAAATACTGAATGTCTAGGGTTCTGGGGAGCCTTGCAGGACTATGATATGGTGTAGGTACCTGATTAAATACTGAATACCTAGGGTTCTGGGGAGCCTTGCAGGACTATGATATGGTGTAGGTACCTGATTAAATACTGAATACCTAGGGTTCTGGGGAGCCTTGCAGGACTATGATATGGTGTAGGGCCTGATTAAATACTGAATGTCTAGGGTTCTGGTAGCCTTGCAGGACTATGATATGGTGTAGGTACCTGATTAAATACTGAATGTCTAGGTTTCTGGGGAGCCTTGCAGGACTATGATATGGTGTAGGTACCTGATTAAATACTGAATGTCTAGGGTTCTGGGGAGCCTTGCAGGACTATGATATGGTGTAGGTACCTGATTAAATACTGAATGTCTAGGGTTCTGGGGAGCCTTGCAGGACTATGATATGGTGTAGGTACCTGATTAAATACTGAATGTCTAGGGTTCTGGGGAGCCTTGCAGGACTATGATATGGTGTAGGTACCTGATTAAATACTGAATGTCTAGGGTTCTGGGGAGCCTTGCAGGACTATGATATGGTGTAGGTACCTGATTATATACTGAATGTCTAGGGTTCTGGGGAGCCTTGCAGGACTATGATATGGTGTAGGTACCTGATTAAATACTGAATGTCTAGGGTTCTGGGGAGCCTTGCAGGACTATGATATGGTGTAGGTACCTGATTAAATACTGAATACCTAGGGTTCTGGGGAGCCTTGCAGGACTATGATATGGTGTAGGTACCTGATTAAATACTGAATGTCTAGGGTAATGGGGAGCCTTGCAGGACTATGATATGGTGTAGGTACCTGATTAAATACTGAATGTCTAGGGTTCTGGGGAGCCTTGCAGGACTATGATATGGTGTAGGTACCTGATTAAATACATACTGAATGTCTAGGGTTCTGGGGAGCCTTGCAGGACTATGATATGGTGTAGGTACCTGATTAAATACTGAATGTCTAGGGTTCTGGGGAGCCTTGCAGGACTATGATATGGTGTAGGTACCTGATTAAATACATACTGAATGTCTAGGGTTCTGGGGAGCCTTGCAGGACTATGATATGGTGTAGGTACCTGATTAAATACTGAATGTCTAGGGTTCTGGGGAGCCTTGCAGGACTATGATATGGTGTAGGTACCTGATTAAATACTGAATGTCTAGGGTTCTGGGGAGCCTTGCAGGACTATGATATGGTGTAGGTACCTGATTAAATACTGAATGTCTAGGGTTCTGGGGAGCCTTGCAGGACTATGATATGGTGTAGGTACCTGATTAAATACTGAATGTCTAGGGTTCTGGGGAGCCTTGCAGGACTATGATATGGTGTAGGTACCTGATTAAATACTGAATGTCTAGGGTTCTGGGGAGCCTTGCAGGACTAGGATATGGTGTAGGTACCTGATTAAATACTGAATGTCTAGGGTTCTGGGGAGCCTTGCAGGACTATGATATGGTGTAGGTACCTGATTAAATACTGAATGTCTAGGGTTCTGGGGAGCCTTGCAGGACTATGATATGGTGTAGGTACCTGATTAAATACTGAATGTCTAGGGTTCTGGGGAGCCTTGCAGGACTATGATATGGTGTAGGTACCTGATTAAATACTGAATGTCTAGGGTTCTGGGAGCCTTGCAGGACTATGATATGGTGTAGGTACCTGATTAAATACTGAATGTCTAGGGTTCTGGGGAGCCTTGCAGGACTATGATATGGTGTAGGTACCTGATTAAATACTGAATGTCTAGGGTTCTGGGGAGCCTTGCAGGACTATGATATGGTGTAGGTACCTGATTAAATACTGAATGTCTAGGGTTCTGGGGAGCCTTGCAAGACTATGATATGGTGTAGGTACCTGATTAAATACTGAATGTCTAGGGTTCTGGGGAGCCTTCCAGGACTATGATATGGTGTAGGTACCTGATTAAATACTGAATGTCTAGGGTTCTGGGGAGCCTTGCAGGACTATGATATGGTGTAGGTACCTGATTAAATACTGAATGTCTAGGGTTCTGGGGAGCCTTGCAGGACTATGATATGGTGTAGGTACCTGATTAAATACTGAATGTCTAGGGTTCTGGGGAGCCTTGCAGGACTATGATATGGTGTAGGTACCTGATTAAATACTGAATGTCTAGGGTTCTGGGGAGCCTTGCAGGACTATGATATGGTGTAGGTACCTGATTAAATACTGAATGTCTAGGGTTCTGGGGAGCCTTGCAGGACTATGATATGGTGTAGGTACCTGATTAAATACTGAATGTCTAGGGTTCTGGGGAGCCTTGCAGGACTATGATATGGTGTAGGTACCTGATTAAATACTGAATGTCTAGGGTTCTGGGGAGCCTTGCAGGACTATGATATGGTGTAGGTACCTGATTAAATACTGAATGTCTAGGGTTCTGGGGAGCCTTGCAGGACTATGATATGGTGTAGGTACCTGATTAAATACTGAATGTCTAGGGTTCTGGGGAGCCTTGCAGGACTATGATATGGTGTAGGTACCTGATTAAATACTGAATGTCTAGGGTTCTGGGGAGCATTGCAGGACTATGATATGGTGTAGGTACCTGATTAAATACTGAATGTCTAGGGTTCTGGGGAGCCTTGCAGGACTATGATATGGTGTAGGGCCTGATTAAATACTGAATGTCTAGGGTTCTGGGGAGCCTTGCAGGACTATGATATGGTGTAGGTACCTGATTAAATACTGAATGTCTAGGGTTCTGGGGAGCCTTGCAGGACTATGATATGGTGTAGGTACCTGATTAAATACTGAATGTCTAGGGTTCTGGGGAGCCTTGCAGGACTAGGATATGGTGTAGGTACCTGATTAAATACTGAATGTCTAGGGTTCTGGGGAGCCTTGCAGGACTATGATATGGTGTAGGTACCTGATTAAATACTGAATGTCTAGGGTTCTGGGGAGCCTTGCAGGACTATGATATGGTGTAGGTACCTGATTAAATACTGAATGTCTAGGGTTCTGGGGAGCCTTGCAGGACTAGGATATGGTGTAGGTACCTGATTAAATACTGAATGTCTAGGGTTCTGGGGAGCCTTGCAGGACTATGATATGGTGTAGGTACCTGATTAAATACTGAATGTCTAGGGTTCTGGGGAGCCTTGCAGGACTATGATATGGTGTAGGTACCTGATTAAATACTGAATGTCTAGGGTTCTGGGGAGCCTTGCAGGACTATGATATGGTGTAGGTACCTGATTAAATACTGAATGTCTAGGGTTCTGGGAGCCTTGCAGGACTATGATATGGTGTAGGTACCTGATTAAATACTGAATGTCTAGGGTTCTGGGGAGCCTTGCAGGACTATGATATGGTGTAGGTACCTGATTAAATACTGAATGTCTAGGGTTCTGGGGAGCCTTGCAGGACTATGATATGGTGTAGGTACCTGATTAAATACTGAATGTCTAGGGTTCTGGGGAGCCTTGCAGGACTATGATATGGTGTAGGTACCTGATTAAATACTGAATGTCTAGGGTTCTGGGGAGCCTTCCAGGACTATGATATGGTGTAGGTACCTGATTAAATACTGAATGTCTAGGGTTCTGGGGAGCCTTGCAGGACTATGATATGGTGTAGGTACCTGATTAAATACTGAATGTCTAGGGTTCTGGGGAGCCTTGCAGGACTATGATATGGTGTAGGTACCTGATTAAATACTGAATGTCTAGGGTTCTGGGGAGCCTTGCAGGACTATGATATGGTGTAGGTACCTGATTAAATACTGAATGTCTAGGGTTCTGGGGAGCCTTGCAGGACTATGATATGGTGTAGGTACCTGATTAAATACTGAATGTCTAGGGTTCTGGGGAGCCTTGCAGGACTATGATATGGTGTAGGTACCTGATTAAATACTGAATGTCTAGGGTTCTGGGGAGCCTTGCAGGACTATGATATGGTGTAGGTACCTGATTAAATACTGAATGTCTAGGGTTCTGGGGAGCCTTGCAGGACTATGATATGGTGTAGGTACCTGATTAAATACTGAATGTCTAGGGTTCTGGGGAGCCTTGCAGGACTATGATATGGTGTAGGTACCTGATTAAATACTGAATGCCTAGGGTTCTGGGGAGCCTTGCAGGACTATGATATGGTGTAGGTACCTGATTAAATACTGAATGTCTAGGGTTCTGGGGAGCCTTGCAGGACTATGATATGGTGTAGGTACCTGATTAAATACTGAATGTCTAGGGTTCTGGGGAGCCTTGCAGGACTATGATATGGTGTAGGTACCTGATTAAATACTGAATGTCTAGGGTTCTGGGGAGCCTTGCAGGACTATGATATGGTGTAGGTACCTGATTAAATACTGAATGTCTAGGGTTCTGGGGAGCCTTGCAGGACTATGATATGGTGTAGGTACCTGATTAAATACTGAATGTCTAGGGTTCTGGGGAGCCTTGCAGGACTATGATATGGTGTAGGTACCTGATTAAATACTGAATGTCTAGGGTTCTGGGGAGCCTTGCAGGACTATGATATGGTGTAGGTACCTGATTAAATACTGAATACCTAGGGTTCTGGGGAGCCTTGCAGGACTATGATATGGTGTAGGTACCTGATTAAATACTGAATACCTAGGGTTCTGGGGAGCCTTGCAGGACTATGATATGGTGTAGGGCCTGATTAAATACTGAATGTCTAGGGTTCTGGTAGCCTTGCAGGACTATGATATGGTGTAGGTACCTGATTAAATACTGAATGTCTAGGTTTCTGGGGAGCCTTGCAGGACTATGATATGGTGTAGGTACCTGATTAAATACTGAATGTCTAGGGTTCTGGGGAGCCTTGCAGGACTATGATATGGTGTAGGTACCTGATTAAATACTGAATGTCTAGGGTTCTGGGGAGCCTTGCAGGACTATGATATGGTGTAGGTACCTGATTAAATACTGAATGTCTAGGGTTCTGGGGAGCCTTGCAGGACTATGATATGGTGTAGGTACCTGATTAAATACTGAATGTCTAGGGTTCTGGGGAGCCTTGCAGGACTATGATATGGTGTAGGTACCTGATTATATACTGAATGTCTAGGGTTCTGGGGAGCCTTGCAGGACTATGATATGGTGTAGGTACCTGATTAAATACTGAATGTCTAGGGTTCTGGGGAGCCTTGCAGGACTATGATATGGTGTAGGTACCTGATTAAATACTGAATACCTAGGGTTCTGGGGAGCCTTGCAGGACTATGATATGGTGTAGGTACCTGATTAAATACTGAATGTCTAGGGTAATGGGGAGCCTTGCAGGACTATGATATGGTGTAGGTACCTGATTAAATACTGAATGTCTAGGGTTCTGGGGAGCCTTGCAGGACTATGATATGGTGTAGGTACCTGATTAAATACATACTGAATGTCTAGGGTTCTGGGGAGCCTTGCAGGACTATGATATGGTGTAGGTACCTGATTAAATACTGAATGTCTAGGGTTCTGGGGAGCCTTGCAGGACTATGATATGGTGTAGGTACCTGATTAAATACATACTGAATGTCTAGGGTTCTGGGGAGCCTTGCAGGACTATGATATGGTGTAGGTACCTGATTAAATACTGAATGTCTAGGGTTCTGGGGAGCCTTGCAGGACTATGATATGGTGTAGGTACCTGATTAAATACTGAATGTCTAGGGTTCTGGGGAGCCTTGCAGGACTATGATATGGTGTAGGTACCTGATTATATACTGAATGTCTAGGGTTCTGGGGAGCCTTGCAGGACTATGATATGGTGTAGGTACCTGATTAAATACTGAATGTCTAGGGTTCTGGGGAGCCTTGCAGGACTATGATATGGTGTAGGTACCTGATTAAATACTGAATGTCTAGGGTTCTGGGGAGCCTTGCAGGACTATGATATGGTGTAGGTACCTGATTAAATACTGAATGTCTAGGGTTCTGGGGAGCCTTGCAGGACTATGATATGGTGTAGGTACCTGATTAAATACTGAATGTCTAGGGTTCTGGGGAGCCTTGCAGGACTATGATATGGTGTAGGTACCTGATTAAATACTGAATGTCTAGGGTTCTGGGGAGCCTTGCAGGACTATGATATGGTGTAGGTACCTGATTAAATACTGAATGTCTAGGGTTCTGGGGAGCCTTGCAGGACTATGATATGGTGTAGGTACCTGATTAATAACTGAATGCCTAGGGTTCTGGGGAGCCTTGCAGGACTATGATATGGTGTAGGTACCTGATTAAATACTGAATGTCTAGGGTTCTGGGGAGCCTTGCAGGACTATGATATGGTGTAGGTACCTGATTAAATACTGTTTGTCTAGGGTTCTGGGGAGCCTTGCAGGACTATGATATGGTGTAGGTACCTGATTAAATACTGAATGTCTAGGGTTCTGGGGAGCCTTGCAGGACTATGATATGGTGTAGGTACCTGATTAAATACTGAATGTCTAGGGTTCTGGGGAGCCTTGCAGGACTATGATATGGTGTAGGTACCTGATTAAATACTGAATGTCTAGGGTTCTGGGGAGCCTTGCAGGACTATGATATGGTGTAGGTACCTGATTAAATACTGAATGTCTAGGGTTCTGGGGAGCCTTGCAGGGACTATGATATGGTGTAGGTACCTGATTAAATACTGAATGTCTAGGGTTCTGGGGAGCCTTGCAGGACTATGATATGGTGTAGGTACCTGATTAAATACTGAATGTCTAGGGTTCTGGGGAGCCTTGCAGGACTATGATATGGTGTAGGTACCTGATTAAATACTGAATGTCTAGGGTTCTGGGGAGCCT
The DNA here is from genome assembly GCF_901001165.1 of Salmo trutta. Lineage (NCBI taxonomy): Eukaryota > Metazoa > Chordata > Actinopteri > Salmoniformes > Salmonidae > Salmo > Salmo trutta. The sequence continues at coordinate 42,699,615 of NC_042989.1, forward strand.
TGCAGGACTATGATATGGTGTAGGTACCTGATTAAATACTGAATGTCTAGGGTTCTGGGGAGCCTTGCAGGACTATGATATGGTGTAGGTACCTGATTAAATACTGAATGTCTAGGGTTCTGGGGAGCCTTGCAGGACTATGATATGGTGTAGGTACCTGATTAAATACTGAATGTCTAGGGTTCTGGGGAGCCTTGCAGGACTATGATATGGTGTAGGTACCTGATTAAATACTGAATGTCTAGGGTTCTGGGGAGCCTTGCAGGACTATGATATGGTGTAGGTACCTGATTAAATACTGAATGTCTAGGGTTCTGGGGAGCCTTGCAGGACTATGATATGGTGTAGGTACCTGATTAAATACTGAATGTCTAGGGTTCTGGGGAGCCTTGCAGGACTATGATATGGTGTAGGTACCTGATTAAATACTGAATGTCTAGGGTTCTGGGGAGCCTTGCAGGACTATGATATGGTGTAGGTACCTGATTAAATACTGAATGTCTAGGGTTCTGGGGAGCCTTGCAGGACTATGATATGGTGTAGGTACCTGATTAAATACTGAATGTCTAGGGTTCTGGGGAGCCTTGCAGGACTATGATATGGTGTAGGTACCTGATTAAATACTGAATGTCTAGGGTTCTGGGGAGCCTTGCAGGACTATGATATGGTGTAGGTACCTGATTAAATACTGAATGTCTAGGGTTCTGGGGAGCCTTGCAGGACTATGATATGGTGTAGGTACCTGATTAAATACTGAATGTCTAGGGTTCTGGGGAGCCTTGCAGGACTATGATATGGTGTAGGTACCTGATTAAATACTGAATGTCTAGGGTTCTGGGGAGCCTTGCAGGACTATGATATGGTGTAGGTACCTGATTAAATACTGAATGTCTAGGGTTCTGGGGAGCCTTGCAGGACTATGATATGGTGTAGGTACCTGATTAAATACTGAATGTCTAGGGTTCTGGGGAGCCTTGCAGGACTATGATATGGTGTAGGTACCTGATTAAATACTGAATGTCTAGGGTTCTGGGGAGCCTTGCAGGACTATGATATGGTGTAGGTACCTGATTAAATACTGAATGTCTAGGGTTCTGGGGAGCCTTGCAGGACTATGATATGGTGTAGGTACCTGATTAAATACTGAATGTCTAGGGTTCTGGGGAGCCTTGCAGGACTATGATATGGTGTAGGTACCTGATTAAATACTGAATGTCTAGGGTTCTGGGGAGCCTTGCAGGACTATGATATGGTGTAGGTACCTGATTAAATACTGAATGTCTAGGGTTCTGGGGAGCCTTGCAGGACTATGATATGGTGTAGGTACCTGATTAAATACTGAATGTCTAGGGTTCTGGGGAGCCTTGCAGGACTATGATATGGTGTAGGTACCTGATTAAATACTGAATGTCTAGGGTTCTGGGGAGCCTTGCAGGACTATGATATGGTGTAGGTACCTGATTAAATACTGAATGTCTAGGGTTCTGGGGAGCCTTGCAGGACTATGATATGGTGTAGGTACCTGATTAAATACTGAATGTCTAGGGTTCTGGGGAGCCTTGCAGGACTATGATATGGTGTAGGTACCTGATTAAATACTGAATGTCTAGGGTTCTGGGGAGCCTTGCAGGACTATGATATGGTGTAGGTACCTGATTAAATACTGAATGTCTAGGGTTCTGGGGAGCCTTGCAGGACTATGATATGGTGTAGGTACCTGATTAAATACTGAATGTCTAGGGTTCTGGGGAGCCTTGCAGGACTATGATATGGTGTAGGTACCTGATTAAATACTGAATGTCTAGGGTTCTGGGGAGCCTTGCAGGACTATGATATGGTGTAGGTACCTGATTAAATACTGAATGTCTAGGGTTCTGGGAGCCTTGCAGGACTATGATATGGTGTAGGTACCTGATTAAATACTGAATGCCTAGGGTTCTGGGGAGCCTTGCAGGACTATGATATGGTGTAGGTACCTGATTAAATACTGAATGTCTAGGGTTCTGGGGAGCCTTGCAGGACTATGATATGGTGTAGGTACCTGATTAAATACTGAATGTCTAGGGTTCTGGGGAGCCTTGCAGGACTATGATATGGTGTAGGTACCTGATTAAATACTGAATGTCTAGGGTTCTGGGGAGCCTTGCAGGACTATGATATGGTGTAGGTACCTGATTAAATACTGAATGTCTAGGGTTCTGGGGAGCCTTGCAGGACTATGATATGGTGTAGGTACCTGATTAAATACTGAATGTCTAGGGTTCTGGGGAGCCTTGCAGGACTATGATATGGTGTAGGTACCTGATTAAATACTGAATGTCTAGGGTTCTGGGGAGCCTTGCAGGACTATGATATGGTGTAGGTACCTGATTAAATACTGAATGTCTAGGGTTCTGGGGAGCCTTGCAGGACTATGATATGGTGTAGGTACCTGATTAAATACTGAATGTCTAGGGTTCTGGGGAGCCTTGCAGGACTATGATATGGTGTAGGTACCTGATTAAATACTGAATGTCTAGGGTTCTGGGGAGCCTTGCAGGACTATGATATGGTGTAGGTACCTGATTAAATACTGAATGTCTAGGGTTCTGGGGAGCCTTGCAGGACTATGATATGGTGTAGGGCCTGATTAAATACTGAATGTCTAGGGTTCTGGGGAGCCTTGCAGGACTATGATATGGTGTAGGTACCTGATTAAATACTGTTTGTCTAGGGTTCTGGGGAGCCTTGCAGGACTATGATATGGTGTAGGTACCTGATTAAATACTGAATGTCTAGGGTTCTGGGGAGCCTTGCAGGACTATGATATGGTGTAGGTACCTGATTAAATACTGAATGTCTAGGGTTCTGGGGAGCCTTGCAGGACTATGATATGGTGTAGGTACCTGATTAAATACTGAATGTCTAGGGTTCTGGGGAGCCTTGCAGGACTATGATATGGTGTAGGGACCTGATTAAATACTGAATGTCTAGGGTTCTGGGGAGCCTTGCAGGACTATGATATGGTGTAGGTACCTGATTAAATACTGAATGTCTAGGGTTCTGGGGAGCCTTGCAGGACTATGATATGGTGTAGGTACCTGATTAAATACTGAATGTCTAGGGTTCTGGGGAGCCTTGCAGGACTATGATATGGTGTAGGTACCTGATTAAATACTGAATGTCTAGAGTTCTGGGGAGCCTTGCAGGACTATGATATGGTGTAGGTACCTGATTAAATACTGAATGTCTAGGGTTCTGGGGAGCCTTGCAGGACTATGATATGGTGTAGGTACCTGATTAAATACTGAATGTCTAGGGTTCTGGGGAGCCTTGCAGGACTATGATATGGTGTAGGTACCTGATTAAATACTGAATGTCTAGGGTTCTGGGGAGCCTTGCAGGACTATGATATGGTGTAGGTACCTGATTAAATACTGAATGTCTAGGGTTCTGGGGAGCCTTGCAGGACTATGATATGGTGTAGGGCCTGATTAAATACTGAATGTCTAGGGTTCTGGGGAGCCTTGCAGGACTATGATATGGTGTAGGTACCTGATTAAATACTGAATGTCTAGGGTTCTGGGAGCCTTGCAGGACTATGATATGGTGTAGGTACCTGATTAAATACTGAATGTCTAGGGTTCTGGGGAGCCTTGCAGGACTATGATATGGTGTAGGTACCTGATTAAATACTGAATGTCTAGGGTTCTGGGGAGCCTTGCAGGACTATGATATGGTGTAGGGCCTGATTAAATACTGAATGTCTAGGGTTCTGGGGATCCTTGCAGGACTATAATATGGTGTAGGTACCTGATTAAATACTGAATGTCTAGGGTTCTGGGGAGCCTTGCAGGACTATGATATGGTGTAGGTACCTGATTAAATACTGAATGTCTAGGGTTCTGGGGAGCCTTGCAGGACTATGATATGGTGTAGGTACCTGATTAAATACTGAATGTCTAGGGTTCTGGGGAGCCTTGCAGGACTATGATATGGTGTAGGTACCTGATTAAATACTGAATGTCTAGGGTTCTGGGGAGCCTTGCAGGACTATGATATGGTGTAGGTACCTGATTAAATACTGAATGTCTAGGGTTCTGGGGAGCCTTGCAGGACTATGATATGGTGTAGGTACCTGATTAAATACTGAATGTCTAGGGTTCTGGGGAGCCTTGCAGGACTATGATATGGTGTAGGTACCTGATTAAATACTGAATGTCTAGGGTTCTGGGGAGCCTTGCAGGACTATGATATGGTGTAGGTACCTGATTAAATACTGAATGTCTAGGGTTCTGGGGAGCCTTGCAGGACTATGATATGGTGTAGGTACCTGATTAAATACTGAATGTCTAGGGTTCTGGGGAGCCTTGCAGGACTATGATATGGTGTAGGTACCTGATTAAATACTGAATGTCTAGGGTTCTGGGGAGCCTTGCAGGACTATGATATGGTGTAGGTACCTGATTAAATACTGTTTGTCTAGGGTTCTGGGGAGCCTTGCAGGACTATGATATGGTGTAGGTACCTGATTAAATACTGAATGTCTAGGGTTCTGGGGAGCCTTGCAGGACTATGATATGGTGTAGGTACCTGATTAAATACTGAATGTCTAGGGTTCTGGGGAGCCTTGCAGGACTATGATATGGTGTAGGTACCTGATTAAATACTGAATGTCTAGGGTTCTGGGGAGCCTTGCAGGACTATGATATGGTGTAGGTACCTGATTAAATACTGAATGTCTAGGGTTCTGGGGAGCCTTGCAGGGCTATGATATGGTGTAGGTACCTGATTAAATACTGAATACCTAGGGTTCTGGGGAGCCTTGCAGGACTATGATATGGTGTAGGTACCTGATTAAATACTGAATGTCTAGGGTTCTGGGGAGCCTTGCAGGACTATGATATGGTGTAGGTACCTGATTAAATACTGAATGTCTAGGGTTCTGGGGAGCCTTCCAGGACTATGATATGGTGTAGGTACCTGATTAAATACTGAATGTCTAGGGTTCTGGGGAGCCTTGCAGGACTATGATATGGTGTAGGTACCTGATTAAATACTGAATGTCTAGGGTTCTGGGAGCCTTGCAGGACTATAATATGGTGTAGGTACCTGATTAAATACTGAATGTCTAGGGTTCTGGGGAGCCTTGCAGGACTATGATATGGTGTAGGTACCTGATTAAATACTGAATGTCTAGGGTTCTGGGGAGCCTTGCAGGACTATGATATGGTGTAGGTACCTGATTAAATACTGAATGTCTAGGGTTCTGGGGAGCCTTGCAGGACTATGATATGGTGTAGGTACCTGATTAAATACTGAATGTCTAGGGTTCTGGGGAGCCTTGCAGGACTATGATATGGTGTAGGTACCTGATTAAATACTGAATGTCTAGGGTTCTGGGGAGCCTTGCAGGACTATGATATGGTGTAGGTACCTGATTAAATTCTGAATGTCTAGGGTTCTGGGGAGCCTTGCAGGACTATGATATGGTGTAGGTACCTGATTAAATACTGAATGTCTAGGGTTCTGGGGAGCCTTGCAGGACTATGATATGGTGTAGGTACCTGATTAAATACTGAATGTCTAGGGTTCTGGGGAGCCTTGCAGGACTATGATATGGTGTAGGTACCTGATTAAATACTGATTGTCTAGGGTTCTGGGGAGCCTTGCAGGACTATGATATGGTGTAGGTACCTGATTAAATACTGAATGTCTAGGGTTCTGGGGAGCCTTGCAGGACTATGATATGGTGTAGGTACCTGATTAAATACTGAATGTCTAGGGTTCTGGGGACCCTTGCAGGACTATGATATGGTGTAGGTACCTGATTAAATACTGAATGTCTAGGGTTCTGGGGAGCCTTGCAGGACTATGATATGGTGTAGGTACCTGATTAAATACTGAATGTCTAGGGTTCTGGGGAGCCTTGCAGGACTATGATATGGTGTAGGTACCTGATTAAATACTGAATGTCTAGGGTTCTGGGGAGCCTTGCAGGACTATGATATGGTGTAGGTACCTGATTAAATACTGAATGTCTAGGGTTCTGGGGAGCCTTGCAGGACTATGATATGGTGTAGGTACCTGATTAAATACTGAATGTCTAGGGTTCTGGGGAGCCTTGCAGGACTATGATATGGTGTAGGTACCTGATTAAATACTGAATGTCTAGGGTTCTGGGGAGCCTTGCAGGACTATGATATGGTGTAGGTACCTGATTAAATACTGAATGTCTAGGGTTCTGGGGAGCCTTGCAGGACTATGATATGGTGTAGGTACCTGATTAAATACTGAATGTCTAGGGTTCTGGGGAGACTTGCAGGACTATGATATGGTGTAGGTACCTGATTAAATACTGAATGTCTAGGGTTCTGGGGAGCCTTGCAGGACTATGATATGGTGTAGGTACCTGATTAAATACTGAATGTCTAGGGTTCTGGGGAGCCTTGCAGGACTATGATATGGTGTAGGTACCTGATTAAATACTGAATGTCTAGGGTTCTGGGGAGCCTTGCAGGACTATGATATGGTGTAGGTACCTGATTAAATACTGAATGTCTAGGGTTCTGGGGAGCCTTGTAGGACTATGATATGGTGTAGGTACCTGATTAAATTCTGAATGTCTAGGGTTCTGGGGAGCCTTGCAGGACTATGATATGGTGTAGGTACCTGATTAAATACTGAATGTCTAGGGTTCTGGGGAGCCTTGCAGGACTATGATATGGTGTAGGTACCTGATTAAATACTGATTGTCTAGGGTTCTGGGGAGCCTTGCAGGACTATGATATGGTGTAGGTACCTGATTAAATACTGAATGTCTAGGGTTCTGGGGAGCCTTGCAGGACTATGATATGGTGTAGGTACCTGATTAAATACTGAATGTCTAGGGTTCTGGGGACCCTTGCAGGACTATGATATGGTGTAGGTACCTGATTAAATACTGAATGTCTAGGGTTCTGGGGAGCCTTGCAGGACTATGATATGGTGTAGGTACCTGATTAAATACTGAATGTCTAGGGTTCTGGGGAGCCTTGCAGGACTATGATATGGTGTAGGTACCTGATTAAATACTGAATGTCTAGGGTTCTGGGAGCCTTGCAGGACTATGATATGGTGTAGGTACCAGATTAAATACTGAATGTCTAGGGTTCTGGGGAGCCTTGCAGGACTATGATATGGTGTAGGTACCTGATTAAATACTGAATGTCTAGGGTTCTGGGGAGCCTTGCAGGACTATGATATGGTGTAGGGCCTGATTAAATACTGAATGTCTAGGGTTCTGGGGAGCCTTGCAGGACTATGATATGGTGTAGGTACCTGATTAAATACTGAATGTCTAGGGTTCTGGGGAGCCTTGCAGGACTATGATATGGTGTAGGTACCTGATTAAATACTGAATGTCTAGGGTTCTGGGGAGCCTTGCAGGACTATGATATGGTGTAGGTACCTGATTAAATACTGAATGTCTAGGGTTCTGGGGAGCCTTGCAGGACTATGATATGGTGTAGGTACCTGATTAAATACTGAATGTCTAGGGTTCTGGGAGCCTTGCAGGACTATGATATGGTGTAGGTACCTGATTAAATACTGAATGTCTAGGGTTCTGGGGAGCCTTGCAGGACTATGATATGGTGTAGGTACCTGATTAAATACTGAATGTCTAGGGTTCTGGGGAGCCTTGCAGGACTATGATATGGTGTAGGTACCTGATTAAATACTGAATGTCTAGGGTTCTGGGGAGCCTTGCAGGACTATGATATGGTGTAGGTACTGATTAAATACTGAATGTCTAGGGTTCTGGGGAGCCTTGCAGGACTATGATATGGTGTAGGTACCTGATTAAATACTGAATGTCTAGGGTTCTGGGGAGCCTTGCAGGACTATGATATGGTGTAGGTACCTGATTAAATACTGAATGTCTAGGGTTCTGGGGAGCCTTGCAGGACTATGATATGGTGTAGGTACCTGATTAAATACTGAATGTCTAGGGTTCTGGGGAGCCTTGCAGGACTATGATATGGTGTAGGTACCTGATTAAATACTGAATGTCTAGGGTTCTGGGGAGCCTTGCAGGACTATGATATGGTGTAGGTACCTGATTAAATACTGAATGTCTAGGGTTCTGGGGAGCCTTGCAGGACTATGATATGGTGTAGGTACCTGATTAAATACTGAATGTCTAGGGTTCTGGGGAGCCTTGCAGGACTATGATATGGTGTAGGTACCTGATTAAATACTGAATGTCTAGGGTTCTGGGGAGCCTTGCAGGACTATGATATGGTGTAGGTACCTGATTAAATACTGAATGTCTAGGGTTCTGGGGAGCCTTGCAGGACTATGATATGGTGTAGGTACCTGATTAAATACTGAATGTCTAGGGTTCTGGGGAGCCTTGCAGGACTATGATATGGTGTAGGTACCTGATTAAATACTGAATGTCTAGGGTTCTGGGGAGCCTTGCAGGACTATGATATGGTGTAGGTACCTGATTAAATACTGAATGTCTAGGGTTCTGGGGAGCCTTGCAGGACTATGATATGGTGTAGGTACCTGATTAAATACTGAATGTCTAGGGTTCTGGGGAGCCTTGCAGGACTATGATATGGTGTAGGTACCTGATTAAATACTGAATGTCTAGGGTTCTGGGGAGCCTTGCAGGACTATGATATGGTGTAGGTACCTGATTAAATACTGAATGTCTAGGGTTCTGGGGAGCCTTGCAGGACTATGATATGGTGTAGGTACCTGATTAAATACTGAATGTCTAGGGTTCTGGGGAGCCTTGCAGGACTATGATATGGTGTAGGTACCTGATTAAATACTGAATACCTAGGGTTCTGGGGAGCCTTGCAGGACTATGATATGGTGTAGGTACCTGATTAAATACTGAATGTCTAGGGTTCTGGGGAGCCTTGCAGGACTATGATATGGTGTAGGTGCCTGATTAAATACTGAATGTCTAGGGTTCTGGGGAGCCTTGCAGGACTATGATATGGTGTAGGTACCTGATTAAGTACTGAATGTCTAGGGTTCTGGGGAGCCTTGCAGGACTATGATATGGTGTAGGTACCTGATTAAATACTGAATGTCTAGGGTTCTGGGGAGCCTTGCAGGACTATGATATGGTGTAGGTACCTGATTAAATACTGAATGTCTAGGGTTCTGGGGAGCCTTGCAGGACTATGATATGGTGTAGGTACCTGATTAAATACTGAATGTCTAGGGTTCTGGGGAGCCTTGCAGGACTATGATATGGTGTAGGTACCTGATTAAATACTGAATGTCTAGGGTTCTGGGGAGCCTTGCAGGACTATGATATGGTGTAGGTACCTGATTAAATACTGAATGTCTAGGGTTCTGGGGAGCCTTGCAGGACTATGATATGGTGTAGGTACCTGATTAAATACTGAATGTCTAGGGTTCTGGGGAGCCTTGCAGGACTATGATATGGTGTAGGTACCTGATTAAATACTGAATGTCTAGGGTTCTGGGGAGCCTTGCAGGACTATGATATGGTGTAGGTACCTGATTAAATACTGAATGTCTAGGGTTCTGGGGAGCCTTGCAGGACTATGATATGGTGTAGGTACCTGATTAAATACTGAATGTCTAGGGTTCTGGGGAGCCTTGCAGGACTATGATATGGTGTAGGTACCTGATTAAATACTGAATGTCTAGGGTTCTGGGGAGCCTTGCAGGACTATGATATGGTGTAGGTGCCTGTTTAAATACTGAATGTCTTTGGCTGCTTGCAGGCCTGTACAGTATATGTGTGACAAATCTTTGATTCTTGGTCTGTTTTAAGTTTTGTCAAAGCCGGCCACACAGAACGGTAGAATATCGTCATTTTCAATACCCTCGAAGTCATTCAAGGGTAGAGCCCATAATGCCTCTGGTGCTCTTGTCTGGGGGCTGTCAGCTGTAAACACAAGATTAGGTTTTTAAAATAGTGGACACGAATTGATTAATGCTTAATATATAAAGATTATTACACATTTTATTATTGACTCACGTCTAAAGTATCTTGATGGTGTGGGACTGAGTAAAGATACACCTGCAGTCTGTTATTAGTCATTATATTATTGACTCACGTCTATAATATCTTGATGGTGGGACTGAGTAAAGATACACCTGCAGTCTGTTATTAGTCATTATATTATTGACTCACGTCTATAATATCTTGATGGTGGGACTGAGTAAAGATTCACCTGTAGTCTGTTGGTCCTCAAAATCATCGTCTTCTATAATGATCACTTCTGATGGTTGATGATCCAAATCAATTATTGCTGGTAACACCTGGGTAAATGTAGGGTATCCTATAGATGTTTTAAATAATATAAAATATATGTATATATTTATAAAAACATTTGTACATATATATTTATAAAAATATACACATACATTTGACATTAAACACCATATAGTAACAATATTAATTACCTGAAAATTGGATGTCATCCACGTTTTAAATATTAAAATATATTTATACAAAATATATACATTTTTACTTAAAAATAAATACAATTGACATAAAAACAACATATAGTAATAATATGAATTACCAAAACCATGTGTATAACAACTGTTAAATATTTGAAGAAACCTTATGAGAGAGAGAGTGGGTGTGCAGGTGGTAAATATGATCAAATATATATTTATCTATGTTATTATTATGCTGACATTTTAGCTACATTCAACACAGACACATCTAAAATGAAAAAGTCACATAATGTTTGGTTATGTAACTGAACATCCACTAGGTGGTGCCATTGATCCACTAGGTGGTGCCATTGATCCACTAGGTGGTGCCATTGATCCTCTAGGTGGTGCCATTGATCCACTAGGTGGTGCCATTGATCCACTAGGTGGTGCCATTGATCCACTAGGTGGCTCCAGCCTCTCTGAGTTAGTGAGGGCTATTTAAACATCTGATCAATATGCTTTATCCAAAACATGTTGGGATAAACCCCTATGTAGACCCTAGTCCATTCTGGTTTAACACATAAATACCTATGTAGGTCCTAGTCCATTCTGGTTTAACACATAAATACCTATGTAGACCCTAGTCCATTCTGGTTTAACACATAAATACCTATGTAGGTCCTAGTCCATTCTGGTTTAACACATAAATACCTATGTAGGTCCTAGTCCATTCTGGTTTAACACATAAATACCTATGTAGACCCTAGTCCATTCTGGTTTAACACATAAATACCTATGTAGGCCCTAGTCCATTCTGGTTTAACACATAAATACCTATGTAGACCCTAGTCCATTCTGGTTTAACATATAAATACCTATGTAGGTCCTAGTCCATTCTGGTTTAACACATAAATACCTATGTAGGTCCTAGTCCATTCTGGTTTAACACATAAATACCTATGTAGGTCCTAGTCCATTCTGGTTTAACACATAAATACCTATGTAGACCCTAGTCCATTCTGGTTTAACACATAAATACCTATGTAGGTCCTAGTCCATTCTGGTTTAACACATAAATACCTATGTAGACCCTAGTCCATTCTGGTTTAACACATAAATACCTATGTAGGTCCTAGTCCATTCTGGTTTAACACATAAATACCTATGTAGGTCCTAGTCCATTCTGGTTTAACACATAAATACCTATGTAGGTCCTAGTCCATTCTGGTTTAACACATAAATACCTATGTAGACCCTAGTCCATTCTGGTTTAACACATAAATACCTATGTAGGTCCTAGTCCATTCTGGTTTAACACATAAATACCTATGTAGGTCCTAGTCCATTCTGGTTTAACACATAAATACCTATGTAGGTCCTAGTCCATTCTGGTTTAACACATAAATACCTATGTAGGTCCTAGTCCATTCTGGTTTAACACATAAATACCTATGTAGACCCTAGTCCAATCTGGTTTAACACATAAATACCTATGTAGACCCTAGTCCATTCTGGTTTAACACATAAATACCTATGTAGGTCCTAGTCCATTCTGGTTTAACACATAAATACCTATGTAGGTCCTAGTCCATTCTGGTTTAACACATAAATACCTATGTAGGTCCTAGTCCATTCTGGTTTAACACATAAATACCTATGTAGGTCCTAGTCCATTCTGGTTTAACACATAAATACCTATGTAGACCCTAGTCCATTCTGGTTTAACACATAAATAAAACATGAATCAATAACCCCTCCTATCATTTAATATATATAAATATATTTAACAACTTATTAAAAAACATTCCTTTATAATATACAATATATACGTATTTATAAACAGACATATTTAGATATAAAAAACATTCATTATATTGTAATTTCAACTCACCTTCAGAACTCTCCATGGGGGGGATAAAGGATTCCCTGATTATCTTTCAGCTGTTCAGTCTTCAGAGCTGCAAAGCTACTGTGTCCTAAATGAGAAAATGTAAGGACTCTGTGGTTATAGGGGAGTAGGGGACAGGTATCCGCTTTGATTAAGAGGATGGTCTGATTGATTGCAACAACCACATCATGACACTTCCTGAGAACCAATTCTGTCATTTTTTTTGTTTTAATGTATTTCTGACCCCCCCATTTGTTTATGCTGGGAAGTCTTTTGGAGGTTCAGAGGTCATGAGGTCCTTGGCCGCAACAACAGCCTACTGTTTTCAGACAGTTGTTTCAAAGACCTTCCACACACACACACACACACACACACACACACACACACACACACACACACACACACACACACACACACACACACACACACACACACACACACACACACACACACACACACACACACATAGCTTTTAAACTATTGAATTCAGCACAACCTAAAATTGTCACTTTGGAGTCTGGACTATATGCCACTGAAGAGATTCTTATGTCTTTCAAATCATCTGGCCCACAGACTTCCTCTTCCAATGCGTATCCTGGCTGGGATGTTCCACTCAGGGCCTGTTAGATCTGACATAGAGCAAGTCTTATCTTAAGCCATTCTCTCATCCACAACACAAGAGAAAAAGGGGGCTGAGGCAGCTGTTTGTGAAAATCTTCACAGTTGAATCGTCTGGTTGGAAAGTGTAACCCATATGTCCGTTACTCATATCCAGCACACCATTAAAACAATCAGGGTCCTCACAAAGAATGGCTTCGGTGGTTTTGTTGTTGTGTTCATGACACGAAGGACACAATACACCTACAATTGGTCTAGGAGACATGTTTTTTTTCTTTCTTCTTTAGAGTCTTCGGTAGTTTAACTCTCGAGGTTTCTTGTCGCTCGTCGTGTTCACAGCTGTTTACTTATACTGACCAATACCCACCCGGAAAATACTGTTTCATGTACAACAGCCAGGCCAGAAGCTCACTACAACAGTGGCCTACTCTTTAAAATGTTCAAACCCATTACACATGTTCAACAAGGTAACTACACATCAATCACCTTGACAGCTTTAATGTAAATACATGCTTTAACCTAAACAGATGCACGATCAGGTTACATAAACACTCACTCGACAGCGTGAGAACTTCCTGGCAGGATGTACATATATGGGCATAACCACGTGACCCATAAAATACCTCATCAATCACTTTTTGACCTGTGCTGAACTCTCTCCCGATGTCACAGGAAGGCCAAAAAGATCATCAAGGACAGCAACCACCCGAGCCACTGCCTGTTCACCCCGCTATCATCCAGAAGGCGAGGTCAGTACAGGTGCATCAAAGCTGGGACAGAGAGACTGAAAAACAGCTTCTATCTCAAGGCCATCAGACTGTTAAACAGCTTCTATCACCAGGCCATCAGACTGTTAAACAGCTTCTATCTCCAGACCATCAGACTGATAAACAGCTTCTATCTCAAGGCCATCAGACTGTTAAACAGCCATCACTAACTCAGAGAGACTGCTGCCAACATACAGCCTCAAATCTCTGGCCACTTTAATAATGGAAAAATTGATGTAATTAAATGTATCACTAGCCACTTTAAATAAAGCCACTTTAATAATGTTTACATACCCTACATTACTCATCTCATATGTATATATTGTACTCTATTCCATCTACTGTATCTTGCCTATGCCGTTCAGCCATCACTCATTCATATATTTATATGTAGATATTCTTATTCATTCCTTTACATTTGTGTGTATAAGGTAGTTGTTGTGGAATTGTTAGATTACTTGTCAGATATTTTTTATTTATTTATTTTTATTTCACCTTTACTTAACAAGGTAGGCTAGTTGAGAACAAGTTTGACTGCGACCTGGATAAAGATAAAGCAAAGCAGTGCGACACAAACAACAACACAGAGTTACACATGGAATAAACAAGCATACAGTCAATAACACAATAGAATAAAAATAAAGTCTACAGTGAGGGAAAAAAGTATTTGATCCCCTGCTGATTTTGTACGTTTGCCCACTGACAAAGAAATGATCAGTCTATAATTTTAATGGTAGGTTTATTTGAACAGTGAGAGACAGAATAACAACAAAAAATCCAGAAAAACACGTCAAAAATGTTATAAATGATTAGCATTTTAATGAGGGAAATAAGTAGCTAGTGTCCCACCTGAAAGGTTAACGTCAACTCATAACGTAACTATAACTTCATGGGAGTCTTTTTGGAAAGACTGCATGTTGTTCTGGGTGGATTGAGCTCTCTCACATATAGGACAGTACATACCAGTGGAGGCTGCTGAGGGGAGGACGGCTCATAATAACGTCTGGAACAGAGAGAATGAAATGGAAACCATGGAAACCACGTTTCAAACCATTCCACTTATTCCCCTCCAGACATTACAAGCCTGTCCTCCCATATTAAGGTGTGTTTGTGTTTGTCCTCCCATATTAAGGTGTGTGTGTGTTTGTCCAGTGTGTGTGTGTCTGTCCAGTGTGTGTGTGTGTGTCTGTCCAGTGTGTGTGTGTGTGTCCTGTGTGTCCACTGTGTGTGTCTGTCCTGGGTGTGTGTGTGTGTGTTTGTCCAGTGTGTGTGTGTCCACTGTGTGTGTGTGTGTGTTTTTGAGCTGCTACCCCTGGGGAGAGAGGAGCTGCTACCCCTGGGGAGAGAGGAGCTGCTACCCCTGGGGAGAGAGGAGCTGCTACCCCTGGGGAGAGAGGAGCTGCTACCCCTGGGGAGAGAAGAGCTGCTACCCCTGGGGAGAGAGGAGCTGCAACCCCTGGGGCGAGAGGAGCTGCTACCCCTGGGGAGAGAGGAGCTGCAACCCCTGGGGAGAGAGGAGCTGATACCCCTGGGGAGAGAGGAGCTGCTACCCCTGGGGAGAGAAGAGCTGCTACCCCTGGGGAGAGAGGAGCTGCAACCCCTGGGGCGAGAGGAGCTGCTACCCCTGGGGAGAGAGGAGCTGCAACCCCTGGGGAGAGAGGAGCTGCTACCCCTGGGGAGAGAAGAGCTGCTACCCCTGGGGAGAGAGGAGCTGCAACCCCTGGGGCGAGAGAGGAGTTGCTACCCCTGGGGAGAGAAGAGCTGCTACCCCTGGGGAGAGAGGAGCTGCTACCCCTGGGGAGAGAGAGGAGCTGCTACCCCTGGGGAGAGAGGAGCTGCTACCCCTGGGGAGAGAGGAGCTGCTACCCCTGGGGAGAGAGGAGCTGCTACCCCTGGGGAGAGAGGAGCTGCTACCCCTGGGGAGAGAGGAGCTGCAACCACCAGAGACTGCGACCCTGCTCGGGAAGAGCTTAACGATTGGTGATTGTTGGGGCACGATTGGCAGGAGCTTCAGTGATGAAGACTGCTGCACTTGCTGATGTTTCACAATATGCCATGGCCGTCTCAGTCACCAGGTCTCAACACAATAGAACACCACCATCAACAAAACACCAAATGATGGAATTTCTTGTGGAAGAATGGTATCACATCCCTCCAATAGACTTCCAGACAGTTGTAGAATGTTTGCCAAGGCACATTGTAAGAGCTGTAAAGAGAGAGGGACTCAGAGAGAGAACAGGTAGAACCTGATATGTAAATGAGCAGAGCAAACGAAAGTAACTTTCAACGACCGAATGATCATTCAGACTCTGTTTCTATTGAGAGATAAAAGGTAAGACAACGATTGTTATGTGTATTAATATAGTTGGTGATATTGTTATGTGTATTCATATAGTTGATGATATTGTTGTGTGTATTCATATAGTTGATGATATTGTTGTGTGTATTCATATAGTTGATGATATTGTTATGTGTATTCATATAGTTGATGATATTGTTGTGTGTATTAATATAGTTGATGGTATTGTTATGTGTATTAATATAGTTGATGATATTGTTATGTGTATTCATATAGTTGATGATATTGTTATGTGTATTCATATAGTTGATGATATTGTTGTGTGTATTCATATAGTTGATGATATTGTTATGTGTATTCATATAGTTGATGATATTGTTATGTGTATTCATATAGTTGATGATATTGTTATGTGTATTAATATAGTTGATGGTATTGTTATGTGTATTAATATAGTTGATGATATTGTTATGTGTATTCATATAGTTGATGATATTGTTATGTGTATTAATATAGTTGATGATATTGTTATGTGTATTCATATAGTTGATGATATTTTTGGTGGACAGTGTTATAATAGTCCTACTCTCCTTAAAATGTTTTTGATGTAAATTAGATGTGTGGGGTGAATTCGTTCTGTGCCCATCTGTGTGCCCCAGGGTGATCGCTCCTACACTATCTAGAATCTAAAAGGGTTCTTTGGCTGTCCCCATAGGAGAACCCTTTGTAGAACCCTTTTTGGTACTAGGTAGAACACTTCTGGGTTCCGTGAAGAACCCTTTCCACAGAGGGTTCTACATGGAAGCCAGAAGGGTTCTACCTGGAACCCAAAAGCGTTCTCCTATGGGGACAGACGGAGGACCCGTTTGGAAGCCTTTATTCTAAGAGTGTACCCTATCATAGGTCTATAGACTTGTCTTCTCAAACAGGCTTAAAACACAACAAGCAACAAACAAAAAATGTCTCTTTCTAATCTACTGTTTATGCTTTTCACTCAGTTGTGTGAAAGAGAGACAAGTAAATATTGTGGGAAGCCTAACAACAACTTACACTTCCTCAAAACAGGTTGTGTGTATTCATTAGTGCCGACCGTAGCAAAACGTTTGACAACAGAAACCGTTTAGTCCACGTTGTACAGTGTTTGGAGTAAACTGTTTCTGTAACATTTCAAAACTGTTGGCTGTGGAGTAAACTAACGAATACAACCCAGGTTGTAGCCTACGACTCGACTGTTTATACCTGCCTGATGCTGAAACCTGAACGTAGCCTGAGGGGTGTACTATGATGCAAGCTAGATATACTGGTCTTCTAAAGTTAACCCTATTGATACTGATACTGGGTTAACCCTATTGATACTGATACTGGGTTAACACTATTGATACTGATACTGGGTTAACCCTATTAATACTGATACTGGGTTAACCCTATTAATACTGATACTGGGTTAACACTATTAATACTGATACTGGGTTAACCCTATTAATACTGATACTGGGTTAACCCTATTAATACTGATACTGGGTTAACCCTATTGATACTGATACTGGGTTAACACTATTAATACTGATACTGGGTTAACACTATTAATACTGATACTGGGTTAACCCTATTAATACTGATACTGGGTTAACCCTATTAATACTGATACTGGGTTAACCCTATTAATACTGATACTGGGTTAACCCTATTGATACTGATACTGGGTTAACACTATTGATACTGATACTGGGTTAACCCTATTCATACTGATACTGGGTTAACACTATTAATACTGGGTTAACACTATTGATACACATATATACAGTACAGTGGATATTCAGTGGATATACAGTTTATATAAATACAGCTGATAAACAGTGGATGTCCACATTTACAGTATCAGTATAAATATATCTAAGAGAGATGAACAGAGAGCTAATGCAGTATAGTTCAGTTATTTAGTGTCCAGATCAGAGATGGCTTGATGTGGTGTGCAGCACAGAGTGTATAGTCCTTTAGTCTCTATGGGCCAGATGGCCAGTTGGTGAGGGCCACAGCATAGTCCTTTAGTCTCTACGGGCCAGATGGCCAGTTGGTGAGGGCCACAGCATAGTCCTTTAGTCTCTATGGGCCAGATGGCCAGTTGGTGAGGGCCACAGCATAGTCCTTTAGACTCTATGGGCCAGATGGCCAGTTGGTGAGGGCCACAGCATAGTCCTTTAGTCTCTATGAGCCAGGGGGCCAGTTGGTGAGGGCCACAGCATAGTCCAGACAGACTCTCGTAGGTCTAGGCTACCTACAAACTATTATAAGACTATGATCACTTATCATGCTGACAAACCTGATGTTCTCTGTGAACTGATCTGAACAGGTTTAGACTGGTCATCTATGATATATAGTCTATATCTGAGGTTTATACCGCAATCTACATATCACTAACAACCCACTACTATACATTATAACCTAGTCTACTTTACATAATATAACATCTACATATCACTAACAACCCACTACTATACATTATAACCTAGCCTACTTTACATAATATAACATCTACATATCACTAACAACCCACTACTATACATTATAACCTAGCCTACATGACATAATATAACATCTACATATCACTAACAACCCACTACTATACATTATAACCTAGTCTACTTTACATAATATAACATCTACATATCACTAACAACCCACTACTATACATTATAACCTAGCCTACTTTACATAATATAACATCTACATATCACTAACAACCCACTACTATACATTATAACCTAGCCTACTTTACATATCACCAACAACCCACTACTATACATTATAACCTAGCCTACTTTACATAATATAACATCTACATATCACTAACAACCCACTACTATACATTATAACCTAGTCTACTTTACATAATATAACATCTACATATCACTAACAACCCACTACTATACATTATAACCTAGTCTACTTTACATAATATAACATCTACATATCACTAACAACCCACTACTATACATTATAACCTAGCCTACTTTACATAATATAACATCTACATATCACTAACAACCCACTACTATACATTATAACCTAGCCTACATGACAGAATGTACAATCTCTTACTTGTTGCAAATAAACTTTCTGAATGGATCAATGATTTCCCCCTCAGATCAATCATGTCTGTTTTAGCATTTCTGTCTATATTCTCAGATACATTTAGAAAATAACAGATTGAAAGACAATAAATATCCTAATTTCAATGAATAAAAATAAGTGTGAGACATGGCCTTGTGTTGTTGTTCTGTCTATAACTACCTTAACAAACAGAGACTTATTGTTATTATTATTATTATTATTATTATTATTAATATTATTGTTATTATTATTATTATTATTATTATTGTTGCTGTCCTGTCTATAACTACCTTAACATTGAATTATTATTATTATTATTGTTATTATTATTATTATTATTATTGTTATTGTTGTTGTTCTGTCTATAACTACCTTAACAGTGACTTATTATTATTATTATTATTATTATTATTATTATTGTTGTTGTTCTGTCTATAACTACCTTAACAAACAGTAACTTATTATTATTATTGACAGTTACCATGGAGATGAAATGTCACAACAACATGTTCATGTGATGCTTTAAATCACCTGACTGTTTCTATGTCTGTTAGTTAATGTTTTATTTCTCAAAGAGATCATTAAGAAATGTGAACAATTGACAATCAATAATTATTTGTCACTGTGTTAACCACAATCAACATGCTGGATCTCTGTTTAGTTGTCCACTGTGTTAACCACAACCAACATGCTGGATCTCTGTTTAGTTGTCACTGTGTTAACCACAACCAACATGCTGGATCTCTGTTTAGGGGTCAGTTCTCTAAAATGAGTCTCTCTGGGGAGAGACATGAGGGGGACCCTGTCTCTAAAATGAGTCTCTCTGGGGAGAGAGAGGAGGGGGGTCCTGTCTCTAAAATGAGTCTCTCTGGGGAGAGAGAGGAGGGGGACCCTGTCTCTAAAATGAGTCTCTCTGGGGAGAGAGAGGAGGGGGACCCTGTCTCTAAAATGAGTCTCTCTGGGGAACATGACACCAAATCTAAGAGGTGAGATGACAATTTTGTTTAAGAATTATTAATAGTTTATTTCAAAAAAAATATTTCCAAAAATGTTCACATTTGTTTTTTAATCAGAAATGGTTGCTTATGGGTACCTTCAATATTACTGTTCTCAGATTTTTAATTAATTGCTTTAGATTGTGTATAATTTGTATTTTTATTGCAAAACGCCATACATCCATTGTTTAGCTGGAACACCCTAGATGCCTTCAATTGCCCATTTTAAAGCCATGCCCAATTTAGGATCATTTTTTAACAACGTGATGTTGCGCTCCAAAGGGATAACTTGAAATAACATGATGTAGATAATTAAATAATCAAATGAAAAACGTGTTTATTATTATACACTCTTAGAAAAGAAGGTTCCTTATAGAACCAAAAAGGCTTCTATCACTTCCTTAATATATGGAATCACTAAAAGTTATATATATTTTTGGGTTCAGTGAAGAAGAACCTCACGAGTTATGATCAACAAAAGGTTAATGTTTTGAGGATGTGAACCCAGCAGCCCTCCAGTGGTCAGATCAATTCCACCTGTTTTTTCCAGCGCTCGGACTGGGATTCAAACCAGCCACAGGTCACAGTTTTTTTTGTGTGGCACTGCTCATGTCCGCATTCTGGAACTGTCCCCGTCCCCGTACAGAACTGTCCGCGTCCCCGTACGGTGTGGCGCCAAGCATATTGTCCGGTTACGCGCAGAGTTGAGGTGATCTTGGGGAATAACGATGGAGTTCACTAGTGTTGAGATGCCGAAGTTCATTGTTCAATTAGCTTTTTGCTTTACGTTCAGGGACAGTATGAGTGTAGCCAGATACTTTTCACTCTCTATCCTTGTTTCATTTTGTGGTTCACCGGATTCATCATCATCGAGACAAACGACAGACGAACTTCCTGCTAGCTAGCCAAGCTAGTCAGCTAGGTAAGCTAGCTAGCTACTCTACCAGCAGCATCCTAGTTATCCTAGATAGTCGGTACAGCTAGGTAAGCTAGCTAGCTACTCTGCCAGCAGCATCCTAGTTATCCTAGCTAGTCGGTAAAGCTAGGTAAGCTAGCTAGCTACTCTACCAGCAGCATCCTAGTTATCCTAGCTAGTCAGTACAGCTGGGTAAGCTAGCTAGCTAGCTACTCTACCAGCAGCATCCTAGCTAGCCAAGCTAGTCGGTACAGCTAGGTAAGCTAGCTAGCTACTCTACCAGCAGCATCCTAGTTATCCTAGCTAGTCGGTACAGCTAGTTAAGCTAGCTAGCTAGCTACTCTACCAGCAGCATCCTAGTTATCCTAGCTAGTCGGTACAGCTGGGAAAGCTAGCTAGCTAGCTACTCTACCAGCAGCATCCTAGTTATCCTAGCTAGTCGGTACAGCTAGGTAAGCTAGCTAGCTACTCTACCAGCAGCATCCTAGTTATCCTAGCTAGTCGGTACAGCTGGGTAAGCTAGCTAGCTACTCTACCAGCAGCATCCTAGTTATCCTAGCTAGTCGGTACAGCTGGGTAAGCTAGCTAGCTACTCTACCAGCAGCATCCTAGTTATCCTAGCTAGTCGGTACAGCTAGGTAAGCTAGCTAGCTACTCTACCAGCAGCATCCTAGTTATCCTAGCTAGTCGGTACAGCTGGGTAAGCTAGCTAGCTACTCTACCAGCAGCATCCTAGTTATCCTAGCTAGTCGGTACAGCTGGGTAAGCTAGCTAGCTACTCTACCAGCAGCATCCTAGTTATCCTATCCTCCCTCCGGCTGCCTGCGCCGGCTCCCCTGTTGTTTCTTCCACCTGTTAAATCCCGTGGAGGGCTTCTCCCTCTCTCGTTGACGGATGCCGGCTACCTCTGTCCGGTTAAACAACCTCGGAATAGAAAAGACAAGAGTGCATCATCCAGCCCACCAATTAATTGCATAATTCAACCCTCCCGGTTAGTAAATTTACCTCAACATGCCCCTGGAGAAGGCAGAGCAACGACACCA
Source organism: Salmo trutta (assembly GCF_901001165.1). Lineage (NCBI taxonomy): Eukaryota > Metazoa > Chordata > Actinopteri > Salmoniformes > Salmonidae > Salmo > Salmo trutta. The sequence continues at coordinate 42,721,656 of NC_042989.1, forward strand.
GCTTTTTACCGGGGCTGAGTTGACTACTAGAGAGAGAAGGCAGAGAGACGACACGAGCTTTTTACCGGGGCTGAGTTGACTACTAGAGAGAGAAGGCAGAGAGACGACACGAGCTTTTTACCGGGGCTGAGTTGACTACTAGAGAGAGAAGGCAGAGAGACGACACGAGCTTTTTACCGGGGCTGAGTTGACTACTAGAGAGAGAAGGCAGAGTGATGACACCAGCTTTTTACCGGGGCTGAGTTGACTACTAGAGAGAGAAGGCAGAGTGACAACACCAGCTTTTTACCGGGGCTAAGTTGACTACTAGAGAGAGAAGGCAGAGTGACGACACCAGCTTTTTACTGGGGCTGAGTTGACTACTAGAGAGAGAAGGCAGAGTGGCTCGATGCTGGTGGATGAATTTGACAATGAATGTACCTGGAAAATACATTTTTCTCAACTAGAGGTGACTAAATTAATGTTCAGACTTATTGATAATCGTTATATTAATGAAGTGTAAAACATGAGCATAAAAACAGGTAATAATAAACATGAATCATCATTATATTACTTCACAGTAATCTGTTAAATGCTTTTTCAGTCTCTCCTCTTGCGTTAGAAGTGTGTAAAGGGACAGAAAGAAGAACACACAGGAGTTTTCCTGTGAGTGTAGTGGTGGTGTATCCAGGGAGAAAACTAAACTAATCTTCTGAAATGTCATTTGTGGTCTTATGCTCCCATCTATTGGAATTATGTAGCAACTGCAGTAGTACTAAAAAATATGTAATTCTTTACTAAAGTAGTAATTACTCAGAATTGCAAAATATAACATTTTCTAGTTCCTTTTACCACTTATAATAAAATAAAATGTTTATAGCATAACAAACAATTAAACTGACATAAAACAAAAACACCATACATTTAGATAATTATATATATAACAACTATTTATTTAGATGGGTGACATTATTTGCCAAAGTAACAGCCCTGTAGACAAAGAAGAGCTCTCCAGTAGGTACCAAAACATTCAAAGGACATTTTCTCAAAATTGATGTTACAAGTTTATCATCATTCAAAGCAGAATTACTTTCCCATTGTTCCTCAACTGTAGTGTCTGATATACCATTTTCTGTGTGAGTCTCTACTTTTATCCAACGTAAAAAACACAGTTTCAAATTTTGCTACAAATGACAAATTGAAACGGTCGGTCACAGTTGAGAGTGAGACAGATATATAGCATTTTGTAAAAAAATATTATTATTTGTCTCTCTGAAATGAAATCATTAAGTGATAGATTTTAAACAAATACGTCTGTCATTGAACAACCCCATGTCATGATTAGATAGTGAAAAAACACACCAATCTCTTTAATAATTTCTTTAAACAATAAAAGCTAATTTACCAACATTTCTGAAAATGGATATGTAGCGTTTTGGAATGAAACTCTTCTTATGTTTCCCCATCTGAGCTCAGAGTAGATGAGAGATGTAATGTTTGTCTCTGTTGTGTTGAAGTCCAATCAAGCAGGAGAGACCAGCCTCCCCTGTTCCCAGCTGTGTGTCCATGAAGAGTGACCGGTCTATGCTTCCACCTATATCCTTTAGAGAGGGAGACTTTTCTACTGAACAAAGGTAAGAAGAACTCATGGGTCATGGTCAGTGAGTTAAACAACACTGTCTCTAGTCATTTCTCCTCTCCCATTTTCACATTTTCTTTTTGTTGTTTTCATAATCCATAGGCTAATACTTTTGTCCATTTTCATAGTCCTAAAACAATATTAATTAAACAAACACAACATTCCCTCCCTGTGTGTGTGTCTCTCTGTCTGTCTATCTGTCTCTCTGTCTCTTTGCCTGTCTCTCTGTCTGTGTGAATTTCGCTGTCTGTCTCTGTCTGTCTGCGTGTCTTTCTCTGTCTGTCTGTCTGTCTGTCTCACTTCTCTGTGTCTGTCTGTGTGTCTCTGTGTCTCTCTGTGTCTGTATCTGTCTGTGTGTCTGTTTCTGTCTGTCTGTGTGTCTGTGTGTCTGTGTGTCTGTGTGTCTGTCTGTCTGTCTGTCTGTCTGTCTGTCTGTCTGTCTGTCTGTCTGTCTGTCTGTCTGTCTGTCTGTCTTTCTCTGTGTGTGTGTCTTTCACTCTCTGTCTGTCTCTGTCTATCTGTGTGTCTCTGTCTCACTGTCTCTGTGTCTGTGTGTGTCTCTCTCTCTGTCTCTGTCTGTCTCTCTGTCGGTGTGTCTGTTTCTGTGTGTCTGTCTGTCTGTCTGTCTGTCTGTCTGTCTGTCTGTCTGTCTGTCTGTCTGTCTGTCTGTCTGTCTGTCTGTCTGTCTGTCTGTCTGTCTGTCTGTCTGTCTGTCTGTCTCTGACTGTCTGTCCCACTTTCAGTCTATGTCTGTCTGTCTGTCTGTCTGTCTGTTTGTCTGTCTCTAACTGTCTGTCCCGCTTTCTGTCTATGTCTGTCTGTTTGTCTGTCCGTAATCACTCCCTGGATGAGGAGATGTAATCTCATGTTTTGTCCACAGAAACCAACAGGAGAGATCAGAGTCAGAGATTCTCAGTGGTCAGTCTTCCCAGAGTCATCAAACAGACCTGGCCTCCATATTCAGTGTATGTGGTCCTGTTATGTACATTTGTTTTTGTTGACCTCAAGTAAAGTTGATCTGTCAATCATTCTTTAATGTGTTAATGAGAAAGCATTTCTTCTCTTGCTTAACTTATTTACTTGATTTATTTCAGTTGCTTGAAGAGAAAATTCTGACATTTGTGAAGAACGAGCTGAAGATGTTTAAGAGGATTCTTAGTCCAGAACTCCCAGAAGGCTTTGAGAGTCAGAAGCAGGATGAGGAAGTGGTGGATGCTGAAGATGAGAAGCAGGAGAGCAGTGCCAGAGAGGGGGCTCTGAAGATCACACTGCACGTCCTGAGGAAAATGAACCAGAAGGAGCTTGCTGACACACTGGAGAACTGTAAGATCTGTCTGCCTCGTGTTGAATGCTGTTTTATAACATTTAAAAGCTGTAGCTAAAGTACAGCTAAAGTAGCTGTGTAACTCAATGATATTGTAGCAGCCTTAACACAACACCTAGTGACCTCATCAAGTAGCAGCAGAGATGTGTTGTGGTGATTAATTTAGAGAGAGAGAGAGACAACATTAATAATACCAATAATTACATAATCAGTCACACCAGTCTTTAATGCATTATGAAAACATTTACACATTTATACAGTCAGTTAAGAGAATGAATTATTATAATTTAAAACTTTCTAACAGTCCTACAATACTGTAGGCATTAAAACAGATGTAATATTAATATCCTCTGTGTTATTTCTTCATTCAGATGAGCTTGCTGTGACTTGCCAACGTGAACTCAAATCTAATCTAAAGAAGAAGTTTCAATGTGTATTTGAGGGGATCGCTAAACAAGGAAACCCAACCTTTCTCAATCAGATCTACACAGAGCTCTACATCACAGAGGGTGGAACAGGAGAGGTCAATAATGAACATGAGCTGAGACAGATAGAGACAACAACCAGGAAACAAGCAAGACCAGAGACTGCAATCAAATGTAACGACATCTTCAAACCCTTAACTGGACAAGACAAACTTATCAGAACTGTGCTGACAAAGGGAGTCGCTGGCATTGGAAAAACAGTCTCTGTGCAGAAGTTTATTCTGGACTGGGCTGAAGGAAAAGCAAATCAGGATGTCCAATTTGTATTTTCATTCCCTTTCCGGGAGCTGAATTTGATGAGAGAGGACAAACACACTTTCATTGAACTTCTCAAACACTTCTCAATGGAAACCAAAGAATCAAGAATCTCCAACTACAACAAGTACAAAGTTCTGTTCATCTTTGATGGTCTGGATGAGTGCCGACTGCCCCTAGACTTCCAGAAGAACAAGATCTGTTGTGACGTCACAGAGTCAACCTCAGTGGATGTTCTGCTGACAAATCTCATCAAGGGACATCTGCTTCCCTCTGCTCTCCTCTGGATAACTACCCGACCTGCAGCAGCCAATAAGATCCCTTCAGGGTGTGTTGACCAGGTGACAGAGGTACGAGGGTTCAATGACCCACAGAAGGAGGAGTACTTCAGGAAGAGATTCAGTGATGAGGACCTGGCAAGCAGAATCATCTCACACATAAAGACATCAAGGAGCCTCCACATCATGTGCCACATTCCTGTCTTCTGTTGGATTTCTGCAACAGTCCTTGAACACATGCTGAAACATAAGAGAGAAGAGATGCCCAAGACTCTGACTGGGATGTACACACACCTTGTGGTGTTTTATACCGAACAGAAGAATGAAAAGTATCTTGGGAAAGAAGAGACAGGTCCACACTTGAATAACGAGAGCATTCTGTCACTGGGAAAACTGGCTTTTCAACAGCTTGTGAATAGCAATCTGATTTTCTATGAAGAAGACCTGAAAGAGGCTGGCATTGATGTCAATGAAGCCTCAGTGTACTCAGGATTGTGCACACAGCTCTTTAAACAGGAATGTGGGCTGTACCAGGACAAGGTGTACTGCTTTGTTCATCTGAGCATTCAGGAGTTTCTGGCTGCAGTATATGTGTTCCTCTCATTCAACAACAACAATGAGAATCTAATGGACAAACAGCAATCAACGTCCAGGAACTTTTCTGTGAGGATCAGACAAAGGCGTAAAGTTACTGTCTACAAGAGTGCTGTGGATAAAGCCTTACAAAGTGAGATGGGAAACCTGGACCTTTTCCTCCGCTTCCTTCTGGGCCTCTCACTGGAGTCCAATCAGAAGCACTTACAGGGTCTACTGACAGAGACAAGAAGCAGCTCAAAGAGCCATGAAGAAACAGTCAAGTACATCAAGGAGAAGATCAGGGAGAATCCCTCTCCAGAGAAGTGCATCAATCTGTTCCACTGTCTGAATGAACTGAATGACCATTCTCTAGTGGAGGAGATCCAAAGCTACCTGAGTTCAGGTAGTCTCTCAGAAGACAACCTGTCACCTGCACAGTGGTCAGCTCTGGTCTTTGTGTTGCTGACTTCAGAAAAGGAGCTGGATGTGTTTGACCTGAAGAAATTCTCCAGATCAGAGGAAGGTCTTCTGAGGCTGTTGCCAGTGGTCAAAGCTTCCAGAGCTGCTCTGTGAGTAAATAAAATGATATTTAACTAATCATCAGGAAGAAATATTCAGTTTAGAGAAAAATATGCATTATAATATGTATATAATATTATATTGAAAAACATATTGAATGAATGCATTGATTTTCACATTAGTATAACAATATGACCATACAATTCTAGCTGATGGAAGATGAATCTATATTTTGTTTGAGAGAATTAACCAAATGCGTCTGCCATTGTCCTTCTACACTACTCGTTTATTAACAGTGTGTTTGTGAAGTCATGATGATCTCTTTGTTAGTCTGTCAGGGTGTGGAGTCACAGAGGAAGGCTGTGCTTCTCTGGTCTCAGCTCTGAGGTCAAACCCCTCACACCTGAGAGAGCTGGATCTGAGTAACAATGACCTGAAGGATTCAGGAGTGAAGCTGCTCTCTGCTGGACTGGGGAATCCCCACTGTAAACTGGAGACTCTGAGGTCAGTATTCCTGTAGTTGGTCAACAAGTGATAACTGTTCACCAGATCCACATGTGTTTACCAGGCACACATAGTCCACACCATATGTGTTTGGACAGTGAAGCTTACAGTTTTAAATGTGGTGCTATGCTCCAGTATTTTGGATTTCAGATACAATGTTTCATATTAGGTGACTGTACAGAATGTCACCTTTTAATTGAGATTAATGGTGAGAGGTTAGCATGTTTTGTTGTAGACTCTGTTATTGGTAATGGTGAGAGGTTAGCATGTTTTGTTGTAACCTCTGTTATTGGTAATGGTGAGAGGTTAGCATGTTTTGTTGTAGCCTCTGTTATTGGTAATGGTGAGAGGTTAGTATGTTTTGTTGCAGCCACTGTTATTGGTAATGGTGAGAGGTTAGCATGTTTTGTTGAAGCCTCTGTTATTGGTAATGGTGAGAGGTTAGCATGTTTTGTTGTAGTCTCTGTTATTGGTAATGGTGAGAGTTTAGTATGTTTTGTTGTAGTCTCTGTTATTGGTAATGGTGAGAGGTTAGCATGTTTTGTTGTATCCTCTGTTATTGGTAATGGTGAGAGGTTAGCATGTTTTGTTGTAGCCTCTGTTATTGGTAATGGTGAGAGGTTAGCATGTTTTGTTGTAGTCTCTGTTATTGGTAATGGTCAGAGGTTAGCATGTTTTGTTGTAGCCTCTGTTATTGGTAATGGTGAGATGTTAGCATGTTTACTTGTATCCTCTGTTATTGGTAATGGTGAGAGGTTAGCATGTTTTGTTGTAGCCTCTGTTATTGGTAATGGTGAGAGGTTAGTATGTTTGGTTGTAGCCTCTGTTATTGGTAATGGTGAGAGGTTAGCATGTCTTGTTGTAGCCTCTGTTATTGGTAATGGTGAGAGGTTAGCATGTTTGTTGTAGCCTCTGTTATTGGTAATATTGACAGGTTAGCATGTTTTGTTGTATCCTCTGTTATTGGTGATGGTGACAGGTTAGCATGTTTTGTTGTAGCCTCTGTTATTGGTGATGGTGAGAGGTTAGCATGTTTTGTTGTATCCTCTGTTATTGGTAATGGTGAGAGGTTAGCATGTTTTGTTGTAGCCTCTGTTATTGGTAATGGTGAGAGGTTAGCATGTTTTGTTGTAGCCTCTGTTATTGGTAATGGTGAGAGGTTAGCATGTTTTGTTGTATCCTCTGTTATTGGTAATGGTGAGAGGTTAGCATGTTCTGTTGTAGCCTCTGTTATTGGTAATGGTGAGAGGTTAGCATGTTTTGTTGTAGCCTCTGTTATTGGTAATGGTGAGAGGTTAGCATGTTTTGTTGTAGCCTCTGTTATTGGTAATGGTGAGAGGTTAGTATGTTTTGTTGTAGTCTCTGTTCTTGGTAATGGTGAGAGGTTAGTAGGTTTTGTTGTAGCCTCTGTTATTGGTAATGGTGAGAGGTTAGCATGTTTTGTTGTAGCCTCTGTTATTGGTGATGGTGAGAGGTTAGCATGTTCTGTTGTAGCCTCTGTTATTGGTAATGGTGAGAGGTTAGCATGTTTTGTTGTAGCCTCTGTTATTGGTAATGGTGAGAGGTTAGCATGTTTTGTTGTAGCCTCTGTTATTGGTAATGGTGAGAGGTTAGCATGTTTTGTTGTATCCTCTGTTATTGGTAATGGTGAGAGGTTAGTATGTTTTGTTGTAGCCTCTGTTATTGGTAATGGTGAGAGGTTAGCATGTTTTGTTGTAGCCTCTGTTATTGGTAATGGTGAGAGGTTAGCATGTTTTGTTGTAGCATCTGTTATTGGTAATGGTGAGAGGTTAGCATGTTTTGTTGTAGCCTCTGTTATTGGTAATGGTGAGAGGTTAGCATGTTTTGTTGTAGCCTCTGTTATTGGTAATGGTGAGAGGTTAGCATGTTCTGTTGTAGCCTCTGTTATTGGTAATGGTGAGAGGTTAGCATGTTTTGTTGTAGCCTCTGTTATTGGTAATGGTGAGAGGTTAGTATGTTTTGTTGTAGTCTCTGTTCTTGGTAATGGTGAGAGGTTAGTAGGTTTTGTTGTAGCCTCTGTTATTGGTAATGGTGAGAGGTTAGCATGTTTTGTTGTAGCCTCTGTTATTGGTGATGGTGAGAGGTTAGCATGTTCTGTTGTAGCCTCTGTTATTGGTAATGGTGAGAGGTTAGCATGTTTTGTTGTAGCCTCTGTTATTGGTAATGGTGAGAGGTTAGCATGTTTTGTTGTATCCTCTGTTATTGGTAATGGTGAGAGGTTAGTATGTTTTGTTGTAGCCTCTGTTATTGGTAATGGTGAGAGGATAGCATGTTTTGTTGTAGCCTCTGTTATTGGTAATGGTGAGAGGTTAGCATGTTTTGTTGTAGCCTCTGTTATTGGTAATGGTGAGAGGTTAGCATGTTTTGTTGTAGCCTCTGTTATTGGTAATGGTGAGAGGTTAGCATGTTCTGTTGTAGCCTCTGTTATTGGTAATGGTGAGAGGTTAGCATGTTTTGTTGTAGCCTCTGTTATTGGTAATGGTGACAGGTTAGCATGTTTTGTTGTAGCCTCTGTTACTTTCACTCTCATTATTATTCATGATTCATTCATGCTTTTTCTTAATCATGGCATCATCTGGATTAATTTTGTAGTGTTTAGAAACATGTTATCTACTAACTTATAAAGAAAGTTACTCCAGTCAACATCCACCTTTCAGTTACAATTTGGGAAAACAAAACCCAAAACACAACCAAAACAAACTGCAAATGCTATCAACGAGTTTGAGTCACAAGCTTGATGTAGTCATTCGTTCAAGAAATATTGGACCAAATGTTTAAATTTTTGACTACTTTAATATACTATGAGTGAATTGGTCAGAATACTTATGACTTCTTCAAATGGGGGGACTGGAGACAACAAGTGCTTTCATTTCAGATATGTATTAAAATATCCTCAAATAAAAGGTGACATAATATACTGTCACCTCATATGAAACATTTGATCTGAAATCCAAAATGTTGGAGTATAGAGCCACATTTAAATGTTATCTTCCCTGTCTAAATGGATATGGTGTGGACTGTATACTCAATACAATCTGAATCTGATACCTCACTGTCTGTCTTTTGACTGATACTGCTTTTAAACTGGTCTGGTCAGTCTACTCAAATATTTGGAATATACATTTTTGTCTCTACAAGTAATATTATGAACATTTATAATAATGATACATTGATTTATGAATAGATATGGCAGGTTTTAGGACACTGATATATCTGAATATGTGGTAAAATAAACTGCCACTACTTTCACCACCAAAGAATAGCATTGTGATTTTAATATGATTTAACTCTTTGCAGGCTGTCAGGCTGTCTAGTCAAAGTGGAAGGATGTGCTTCTCTGGTCTCAGCTCTGAGGTCAAAACCCTCACACCTGAGAGAGCTGGATCTGAGTAACAATGACCTGAAGGATTCAGGAGTGAACCTGCTCTCTGCTGGACTGGGGAATCCCCACTGTAAACTGGAGACTCTGAGGTCAGTATTCCTGTAGTTGGTCAACAAGTGATAACTGTTCACCAGATCCACATGTGTTTACCAGACACACATAGTCCACACCATATGTGTTTGGAAATTAAAGCTTACAGTTTAAAATGTGGTGCTATGCTCCAGCATTTTGGATTTGAGATACAATGTTTCATATTAGGTGACTGTACAGAATGTCACCGTTTATTTGAGGTTAATGGTGAGAGGTTAGCATGTTTTGTTGTAGCCTCTGTTATTGGTAATGGTGAGAGGTTAGCATGTTTTGTTGTAGCCTCTGTTATTGGTAATGGTGAGAGGTTAGCATGTTTTGTTGTAGCCTCTGTTATTGGTAATGGTGAGAGGTTAGCCTGTTTTGTTGAAGCCTCTGTTATTGGTAATGGTGAGAGGTTAGCATGTTTTGTTGTAGCCTCTGTTATTGGTAATGGTGAGAGGTTAGCATGTTTTGTTGTAGCCTCTGTTATTGGTAATGGTGAGAGGTTAGCATGTTTTGTTGTAGCCTCTGTTATTGGTAATGGTGAGAGGTTAGCATGTTTTGTTGTAGCCTCTGTTATTGGTAATGGTGAGAGGTTAACATGTTTTGTTGTAGCCTCTGTTATTGGTAATGGTGAGAGGTTAGCATGTTTTGTTGTAGTCTCTGTTATTCAAATCAAATCAAATCAAATTTATTTATATAGCCCTTCGTACATCAGCTGAAATCTCAAAGTGCTGTACAGAAACCCAGCCTAAAACCCCAAACAGCAAGCAATGCATGTGAAAGAAGCACGGTGGCTAGGAAAAACTCCCTAGGAAAAACTCCCTAGAAAGGCCAAAAACCTAGGAAGAAACCTAGAGAGGAACCAGGCTATGAGGGGTGGCCAGTCCTCTTCTGGCTGTGCCGGGTGGATATTATAACAGAACATGGTCAAGATGTTAAAATGTTCATAAATGACCAGCATGGTCAAATAATAATAATCATAGTAGTTGTCGAGGGTGCAACAAGCACGTCCGGTGAACAGGTCAGGGTTCCGTAGCCGCAGGTAGAACAGTTGAAACCGGAGCAGCAGCATGGCCAGGTGGACTGGGGACAGCAAGGAGTCATCATGCCAGGTAGTCCTGAGGCATGGTCCTAGGGCTCAGGTCCTCCGAGAGAAAGAAAGAAAGAGAGAAAGAGAGAATTAAAGAGAGCATATTTACATTCACACAGGACACCGGATAAGACAAGAGAATACTCCAGATGTAACAGACTGACCCTAGCCCCCCGACACATAAACTACTGCAGCATAAGTACTGCAGGCTGAGACAGGAGGGATCAGAAGACACTGTGGCCCCATCCGATGATACCCCCGGACAGGGCCAAACAGGCAGGATATAACCCCACCCACTTTGCCAAAGCACAGCCCCCACACCACTGTTATTGGTAATGGTGAGAGGTTAGCATGTTTTGTTGTAGCCTCTGTTATTGGTAATGGTGAGAGGTTAGCATGTTTTGTTGAAGCCTCTGTTATTCGTAATGGTGAGAGGTTAGCATGTTTTGTTGTAGCCTCTGTTATTGGTAATGGTGAGAGGTTAGCATGTTTTGTTGTAGCCTCTGTTATTGGTAATGGTGAGAGGTTAGCACGTTTTGATGTATCATTTGTTATTGGTAATGGTGAGAGGTTAGCATGTTTAGTTGTAGACTCTGTTATTGGTAATTGTGAGAGGTTAGCATGTTTTGTTGTAGCCTCTGTTATTAGTAATAGTGAGAGGTTAGCATGTTTTGTTGTATCCTCTGTTACTGGTAATGGTGAGAGGTTAGCATGTTTTGTTGTAGCCTCTGTTATTGGTAATGGTGAGAGGTTAGCATGTTTTGTTGTAGCCTCTGTTATTGGTAATGGTGAGAGGTTAGCATGTTCTGTTTTAGCCTCTGTTATTGGTATTGGTGAGAGGTTAGCATGTTTTGTTGTAGCCTCTGTTATTGGTAATGGTGAGAGGTTAGTATGTTTTGTTGTAGCCTCTGTTATTGGTAATGGTGAGAGGTTAGCATGTTTTGTTGTAGCCTCTGTTATTGGTGATGGTGAGAGGTTAGCATGTTTTGTTGTAGCCTCTGTTATTGGTAATGGTGACAGGTTAGCATGTTTTGTTGTAGCCTCTGTTATTGGTAATGGTGAGAGGTTAGCATGTTTTGTTGTAGCCTCTGTTATTGGTAATGGTGAGAGGTTAGCATGTTCTGTTGTAGCCTCTGTTATTGGTAATGGTGAGAGGTTAGCATGTTTTGTTGTAGTCTCTGTTATTGGTAATGGTGAGAGGTTAGCATGTTTTGTTGTATCATTTGTTATTGGTAATGGTGAGAGGTTAGCATGTTTTGTTGTAGCCTCTGTTATTGGTAATGGTGAGAGGTTAACATGTTTTGTTGTAGCCTCTGTTATTGGTAATGGTGAGAGGTTAGCATGTTTTGCTGTAGTCTCCTTTATTGGTAAGGGTGAGAGGTTAGCATGTTTTGTTGTAGACTCTGTTATTGGTAATGGTGAGAGGTTAGCATGTATTGTAGTAGCCTCTGTTCTTGGCAATGGTGAGAGGTTAGCATGTTTTGTTGTAGCCTCTGTTATTGGTAATGGTGAGAGGTTAGCATGTTTTGCTGTAGTCTCCTATATTGGTAATGGTGAGAGGTTAGCATGTTTTGTTGTAGCCTCTGTTATTGGTAATGGTGAGAGGTTAGCATGTTTTGTTGTAGCCTCTGTTATTGGTAATGGTGAGAGGTTAGCATGTTTTTTTGTAGTCTCTGTTATTGGTAATGGTGAGAGGTTAGCATCTTTTGTTGTATCATTTGTTATTGGTAATGGTGATAGGTTAGCATGTTTTGTTGTAGCCTCTGTTATTGGTAATGGTGAGAGGTTAGCATGTTTTGTTGTAGCCTCTGTTATTGTTAATGGTGAGAGGCTAGCATGTTTTGTTGTATCATTTGTTATTGGTTATGGTGAGAGGTTAGCATGTTTTGTTGTAGCCTCTGTTATTGGTAATGGTGAGAGGTTAGCATGCTTTGTTGTAGCCTCTGTTATTGGAAATGGTGAGAGATTAGCATGTTTTGTTGTAGCCTCTGTTATTGGTAATGGTGAGAGGTTAGCATGTTCTGTTTTATCCTCTGTTATTGGTAATGGTGAGAGGTTAGCATGTTTTGTTGTAGCCTTTGTTTTTGGAAATGATGAGAGGTTAGCATGTTTGGTTGTATCCTCTGTTATTGGTAATGGTGAGAGGTTAGCATGTTTTGTTGTAGCCTCTGTTATTGGTAATGGTGAGAGGTTAGCATGTTTTGTTGTAGTCTCTGTTATTGGTAATGGTGAGAGGTTAGCATGTTTTGTTGTATCCTCTGTTATTGGTAATGGTGAGAGGTTAGCATGTTTTGTTGTACTCTCTGTTATTGGTAATGGTGAGAGGTTAGCATGTATTGTAGTAGCCTCTGTTCTTGGCAATGGTGAGAGGTTAGCATGTTTTGTTGTAGCCTCTGTTATTGGTAATGGTGAGAGGTTAGCATGTTTTGCTGTAGTCTCCTATATTGGTAATGGTGAGAGGTTAGCATGTTTTGTTGTAGCCTCTGTTATTGGTAATGGTGAGAGGTTAGCATGTTTTGTTGTAGCCTCTGTTATTGGTAATGGTGAGAGGTTAGCATGTTTTTTTGTAGTCTCTGTTATTGGTAATGGTGAGAGGTTAGCATCTTTTGTTGTATCATTTGTTATTGGTAATGGTGATAGGTTAGCATGTTTTGTTGTAGCCTCTGTTATTGGTAATGGTGAGAGGTTAGCATGTTTTGTTGTAGCCTCTGTTATTGTTAATGGTGAGAGGCTAGCATGTTTTGTTGTATCATTTGTTATTGGTTATGGTGAGAGGTTAGCATGTTTTGTTGTAGCCTCTGTTATTGGTAATGGTGAGAGGTTAGCATGCTTTGTTGTAGCCTCTGTTATTGGAAATGGTGAGAGATTAGCATGTTTTGTTGTAGCCTCTGTTATTGGTAATGGTGAGAGGTTAGCATGTTCTGTTTTATCCTCTGTTATTGGTAATGGTGAGAGGTTAGCATGTTTTGTTGTAGCCTTTGTTTTTGGAAATGATGAGAGGTTAGCATGTTTGGTTGTATCCTCTGTTATTGGTAATGGTGAGAGGTTAGCATGTTTTGTTGTAGCCTCTGTTATTGGTAATGGTGAGAGGTTAGCATGTTTTGTTGTAGTCTCTGTTATTGGTAATGGTGAGAGGTTAGCATGTTTTGTTGTATCCTCTGTTATTGGTAATGGTGAGAGGTTAGCATGTTTTGTTGTACTCTCTGTTATTGGTAATGGTGAGAGGTTAGCATGTTTTGTTGTAGTCTCTGTAATTGGTAATGGTGAGAGGTTAGCATGTTTTGTTGTATCCTCTGTTATTGGTAATGGTGAGAGGTTAGCATGTTTTGTTGTAGCCTCTGTTTTTGGTAATGGTGAGAGGTTAACATGTTTTGTTGTAGCCTCTGTTATTGGTAATGGTGAGAGGTTAGCATGTTTTGTTGTAGCCTCTGTTATTGGTAATGGTGAGAGGTTAGCATGTTTTGTTGTAGCCTCTGTTATTGGTAATGGTGAGAGGTTAGCATGTTTGTTGTAGCCTCTGTTACTGGTAATGGGGAGAGGTTAGCATGTTTTGCTGTAGTCTCCTTTATTGGTAATGGTGAGAGGTTAGCATGTTTTGTTGTAACCTCTGTTATTGGTAATGGTGAGAGGTTATCATGTTTTGTTTTATCATTTGTTATTGGTAACGGTGAGAGGTTAGCATGTTTTGTTGTAGCCTCTGTTATTGGTAATTGTGAGAGGTTATTATGTTTTGTTGTAGCCTCTGTTATTGGTAATGGTGAGAGGTTAGCATGTTCTGTTGTAGCCTCTGTTATTGGTAATGGTGAAAGGTTAACATGTTTTGTTGTAGCCTCTGTTATTGGTAATGTTGAGAGGTTAGCATGTTTTGTTGTAGCCTCTGTTATTGGTAATAGTGAGAGGTTAGCATGTTTTGTTGTAGCCTCTGTTATTGGTAATGGTGAGAGGTTAGCGTGTTTTGTTGTAGCCTCTGTTATTGGTAATGGTGAGAGGTTAGCATGCTTGTTGTAGCCTCTGTTATTGGTGATGGTGAGAGGTTAGCATGTTTTGTTGTAGCCTCTGTTATTGGTAATGGTGAGAGATTAGCATGTATTGTTGTAGTCTCTGTTATTGGTCATGGTGAGAGGTTAGCATGTTTTGTTGTATCATTTGTTATTGGTAATAGTGAGAGGTTAGCATGTTTTGTTGTAGCCTCTGTTACTGGTAATGGTGAGAGGTTAGCATGTTCTGTTGAAGTCTCTGTTATTGGTAATGGTGAGAGGTTAGCATGTTTTGTTGTAGTCTCTGTTATTTGTAATGGTGAGAGGTTAGCATGTTTTGTTGTAGCCTCTGTTATTGGTAATGGTGAGAGGTTAGCATGTTTTGTTGTAGTCTCTGTTATTGGTAATGGTGAGAGGTTAGCATGTTTTGTTGTATCATTTGTTATTGGTAATGGTGAGAGGTTAGCATGTTTTGTTGTAGCCTCTGTTATTGGTAATGGTGAGAGGTTAACATGTTTTGTTGTAGCCTCTGTTATTGGTAATGGTGAGAGGTTAGCATGTTTTGCTGTAGTCTCCTTTTTTGGTAAGGGTGAGAGGTTAGCATGTTTTGTTGTAGACTCTGTTATTGGTAATGGTGAGAGGTTAGCATGTATTGTAGTAGCCTCTGTTCTTGGCAATGGTGAGAGGTTAGCATGTTTTGTTGTAGCCTCTGTTATTGGTAATGGTGAGAGGTTAGCATGTTTTGCTGTAGTCTCCTATATTGGTAATGGTGAGAGGTTAGCATGTTTTGTTGTAGCCTCTGTTATTGGTAATGGTGAGAGGTTAGCATGTTTTGTTGTAGCCTCTGTTATTGGTAATGGTGAGAGGTTAGCATGTTTTGTTGTAGTCTCTGTTATTGGTAATGGTGAGAGGTTAGCATGTTTTGTTGTATCATTTGTTATTGGTAATGGTAAGAGGTTATTGGTAATACTGTTAGTTGGTATGTATTCACACTGTTAGTTGGTATTCACACTGTTAGTTGGTATGTATTCTCCAAAGCTACCAGATCTGTTAGTTGGTATGTATTCCCCAAAGCTACCAGATCTGTTAGTTGGTATGTATTCCCCAAAGCTACCAGACCTGTTAGTCTGTATGTATTCCCCAAAGCTACCAGATCTGTTAGTTGGTATGTATTCCCCAAAGCTACCAGATCTGTTAGTTGGTATGTATTCCCCAAAGCTACCAGATCTGTTAGTTGGTATGTATTCCCCAAAGCTACCAGATCTGTTAGTTGGTATGTATTCCCCAAAGCTACCAGATCTGTTAGTTGGTATGTATTTTCCAAAGCTACCAGATCTGTTAGTTGGTATGTATTTTCCAAAGCTACCAGATCTGTTAGTTGGTATGTTTTCTCCAAAGCTACCAGATCTGTTAGTTGGTATGTTTTCTCCAAAGCTACCAGATCTGTTAGTTGGTATGTATTCCCCAAAGCTACCAGATCTGTTAGTTGGTATGTATTTTCCAAAGCTACCAGATCTGTTAGTTGGTATGTATTCTCCAAAGCTACCAGATCTGTTAGTTGGTATGTATTTTCCAAAGCTACCAGATCTGTTAGTTGGTATGTATTCTCCAAAGCTACCAGATCTGTTAGTTGGTAAGTATTCTTCAAAGCTACCAGATCTGTTAGTTGGTATGTATTCTCCAAAGCTACCAGATCTGTTAGTTGGTATGTATTCTCCAAAGCTACCAGATCTGTTAGTTGGTATGTATTCTCCAAAGCTACCAGATCTGTTAGTTGTATTTTCTGCACAGAGGTCAACTATTTTGTGCTTCAGGTGGGGAGATTATTTTAAAGTCCTTGAAATGATGAAACATGTGGAAATTACTTTCCAACATCGTGAACATTCGCGTCTATGGGACTTTCTGTCTTCAAGACAGAACATGGGCCTAAAGGCCAGAAGGTTGATATATCATGGAACAGAAAACATACCAAACCTGGAAGGGTCTGGAGATCAAAGGGGGAGGAGACAGTGTCTGAACCGGCCACATCTTGATGATGGGGATTTAGAGATGGATGGAGGTGTTAGTTTACAATAGATTATTCCCAAGGCCTTTTTCTCTAAGAAAAGGAATTACTTATAAAACATGTATATGTAGGATTGTTCAATAATAACATGTAATATGTATGCATTTAGGTACTAAAGATAAAAATGTAAAAAAAGTCATTTACATAGCCTGATATTTCATTCAATCTCTGTGTCTCTCTCTTTCTCCATGTGTGTGAGAATGTTGTGTATGTTGTGTGTGTGTGTGTGTGTGTGTGTGTGTGTGTGCGTGTGTGTGGAAGGTCTTTGAAACAACTGTCTGAAAACAGTAGGCTGTTGTTGCGGCCAAGGACCTCATGACCTCTGAACCTCCAAAAGACTTCCCAGCATAAACAGAAGGGGAGTCTGAAATAAATTTAAATTTAAAAAAATGTCAGAAAAAAATTGTGTTAATATTGTATATTATAACGGAATGATTTTTAATAAGGTGTTAAATATATTTATATGGACCAGAATGCACTAGGGTCTACACAGGTATTTATGTGTTAAACCAGAATGGACTAGGACCTACATAGGTATTTATGTGTTAAACCAGAATGGACTAGGACCTACATAGGTATTTATGTGTTAAACCAGATTGGACTAGGGTCTACATAGGTATTTATGTGTTCAACCAGAATGGACTAGGACCTACATAGGTATTTATGTGTTAAACCAGAATGGACTAGGGTCTACATATGGGTTTATCCCAACATGTTTTGGATAAAGCATATTTATCAGGCGGTTAAATAGCCCTCACTCACTCAGAGAGGCTGGAGCCACCTAGTGGATCAATGGCACCACCTAGTGGATCAATGGCACCACCTAGTGGATCAATGGCACCACCTAGTGGATCAATGGCACCACCTAGTGGATCAATGGCACCACCTAGTGGATCAATGGCACCACCTAGTGGATCAATGGCACCACCTAGTGGATCAATGGCACCACCTAGTGGATCAATGGCGCCACCTAGTGGATGTTCAGTTACATAACCAAACATTATGTGACTTTTTCATTTTAGATGTGTCTTTGTTGAATGTAGCTAAAATGTTAGCATAATAATAACATAGATAAATATATATTTGATCATATTTACCACCTGAACATCCACTCTCTCTCTCTCATAAGGTTTCTTCAAATATTTAACAGTTGTTATACATATGGATTTGGTAATTCATATTATTACTATATGTTGTTTTTATGTCAATTGTATGTGTTTTTTAGTAAAAATGTATATATTTTGTATAAATATATTTTAATATTTAAAACGTGGATGACATCCAATGTTCAGGTAATTAATATTGTTACTATATGGTGTTTTATGTCAAATGTATTTATTTTTTAATATTTTTTTTAATATATTTTTATAAATATATACATATATTTTATATTATTTAAAACATCTATAGGATACCCTACATTTACCCAGGTGTTACCAGCAATAATTGATTTGGATCATCAACCATCAGAAGTGATCATTATAGAAGACGATGATTTTGAGGACCAACAGACTGCAGGTGTATCTTTACTCAGTCCCACCATCAAGATACTATAGATGTGAGTCAATAATATAATGTGTAATAATCTTTATATATTAAGCATTAAAAAATTTGTGTCCACAATTTTAAAAACCTAATCAGCCCCCAGACAAGAGCACCAGAGGCATTATGGGTTCTACCCTTGAATGACTTCGAGTGTATTGAAAATGACGATATTCTACCGTTCTGTGCGGCCGGCTTTGACAAAACTTAAAACAGACCAAGAATCAAAGATTTGTCACACATATACTGTACAGGCCTGCAAGCAGCCATAGACATTCAGTATTTAATCAGGCACCTACACCATATCATAGTCCTGCAAGGCTCCCCAGAACCCTAGACATTCAGTATTTAATCAGGTACCTACACCATATCATAGTCCTGCAAGGCTCCCAGAACCCTAGACATTCAGTATTTAATCAGGTACCTACACCATATCATAGTCCTGCAAGGCTCCCCAGAACCCTAGACATTCAGTATTTAATCAGGCACCTACACCATATCGTAGTCCTGCAAGGCTCCCCAGAACCCTAGACATTCAGTATTTAATCAGGTACCTACACCATATCATAGTCCTGCAAGGCTCCCCAGAACCCTAGACATTCAGTATTTAATCAGGTACCTACACCATATCATAGTCCTGCAAGGCTCCCCAGAACCCTAGACATTCAGTATTTAATCAGGTACCTACACCATATCATAGTCCTGCAAGGCTCCCCAGAACCCTAGACATTCAGTATTTAATCAGGTACCTACACCATATCATAGTCCTGCAAGGCTCCCCAGAACCCTAGACATTCAGTATTTAATCAGGTACCTACACCATATCATAGTCCTGCAAGGCTCCCCAGAACCCTAGACATTCAGTATTTAATCAGGTACCTACACCATATCATAGTCCTGCAAGGCTCCCCAGAACCCTAGACATTCAGTATTTAATCAGGTATTTAGTTCAAGTACACCGAGCGGCCTCACCTCTGACCGAGAAGGACGACTCGTCTGAAAATGATTGGATTGACGAGCATGCTCTTTATGGATACGGTATGCCCTGTTTTTATTATAGTTATAATTTTTTGAAAGAATACCTTAAAACAATTTCAAATATTGTTATTTTTTTCAGACAGCAATCTTTCCGAGTGAACACATCAAGAGGACAACGGGGTAGGAAACACAACATCGACTCCTCTGAAAAACAGGCATCAAACAACAAAAGGTCATTTAACTAACAAGAAAACAAGACCTAACAGTGACAAACAGAAACAGGGAGTTACGATATATTGATGTGTATTTTTTTTAAATAATTTTCTCGTTTATCACTATTATTGGTTATTTAATATTATTATTATATATATTTTAATTTTAATACACTATTTTATATATATTTTTCTTTCAGACTCCTCCAAGGCCAATACAAACACAGAAGACCCAATACAACAGGATGAAGAGGAGGAAGATGATGCTGATGACATACTGAGTAAAACACCTAAACCAGTTGATACATTCAATGGTGTTTATGTCAAGGATGATGAGGTCAATGAAGGTGCTGATGAAGGGTTGAGCTATGATGAGGATGATGTGTTGATGAGGATGATGAGGACGATGAGGATGATGAGGACGATGAGGACGATGTGTTGATGAGGATGATGAGGATGATGAGGATGATGTGATGATGAGGACGATGTGTTGATGAGGATGATGTGTTGATGAGGATGATGAGGATGATGAGGATGATGTGATGATGAGGATGATGTGATGATGAGGATTATGTGTTGATGAGGATGATGTGTTGATGAGGACGATGAGGATGATGAGGATGATGAGGATGATGTGTTGATGAGGATGATGAGGATGATGTGTTGATGAGGACGATGAGGATGATGAGGATGATGTGTTGATGAGGATGATGAGGACGATGTGTTGATGAGGATGATGTGTTGATGAGGACGATGTGTTGATGAGGATGATGAGGATGATGTGTTGATGAGGATGATGTGTTGATGAGGATGATGAGTTGATGAGGATGATGTGTTGATGAGGACGATGTGTTGATGAGGATGATGTGTTGATGAGGATGATGTGTTGATGAGGATGATGTGTTGATGAGGATGAATCAGTTCTGAGGTAGAGCCTCTACTGATTGAAGATCGGTTTCACACAGCCTTTTACAGGGCTCTAAAAGACAGAGAGGTACAGTTACTAGATAGGTTTCTCACATCATTTTACAGGGCTCTAAAAGACAGAGAGGTCCAGCTACACAAACATATGGTTGCTTTACTAAGGCGGCAGTACAGCCAAGACCTCTCCTTCTGGCATAAAACCATGCCACGATTGATAAGCATCAATTTGATTAAAAAACGCCCAAACAAACGATAAAAGCCGTGTGTAACATGGAAACTTCTAGAATAACGCCAGAACTGATCTCCTTAATTAACCAAATTAATGAGCTCACCCCTCCCTCAACACCACCCCCCCACACAACACCCCCCACCTCCTATAAATCCTACACATGATCACACATTAAAACAGGTTCCCCCCACAACTAATCTCCATAATTAACCAAATTAATGAGCTCAATCCTCCTTCAACACCACCCCCCCCCACACAACACTCCCCACCTCCTATAAATCCTACACATGATCACACATTAAAACAGGTTCCCCCCACAACTTATCTCCATAATTAACCAAATTAATGAGCTCACCCCTCCTTCAACACCACCCCCCCCACACAACACCCCCCACCTCCTATAAATCCTACACATGATCACACATTAAAACAGGTTCCCCCCACAACTTATCTCCATAATTAACCAAATTAATGAGCTCACCCCTCCCTCAACACCACCCCCCCACACAACACCCCCCACCTCCTATAAATCCTACACATGATCACACATTAAAACAGGTTCCCCCCACAACTTATCTCCATAATTAACCAAATTAATGAGCTCACCCCTCCTTCAACACCACCCCCCCCCCACACAACACCCCCCACCTCCTATAAATCCTACACATGATCACACATTAAAACAGGTTCCCCCCACAACTGATCTCCTTAATTAACCAAATTAATGAGCTCACCCCTCCTTCAACACCACCCCCCTCCCACACAACACCCCCCACCTCCTATAAATCCTACACGTGATCACACATTAAAACAGGTTCCCCCCACAACTGATCTCCTTAATTAACCAAATTAATGAGCTCACCCCTCCTTCAACACCACCCCCCCCCCACACAACACCCCCCACCTCCTATAAATTCTACACATGATCACACATTAAAACAGGTTCCCCCCACAACTGATCTCCATAATTAACCAAATTAATGAGCTCACCCCTCCTTCAACACCCCCACACACATCCACATGGCCCCTACAACCCCGGCAGGCTATGAAGACAATGAGAAACCACACGTTGAATTTGATGAATTGGAAAATTGTGTAATAAATCAGATGGGGGACGGTCTTGATAGAAGTGTCCATGTTTTGTACCGCAATAAATTTAACAATACAGAGATTCGTCAGTTTTTTAATTTCACATGTATGAATCAGAGCCATGATTATGCAGAATTTTTATGTGATGATTTTGGATAATCTAGGAGAACTTTTAGAACGGGCTACAGATTTAGCTGAACCTCGTCATGTCTTACAGCTTGAAATATGTGGTGATAGTCTGCAAAACACAGCAGCTCTTGTTTTACCCAATGGCAAAGCGGACATTGAAGAATTTATAGCCCTGCTGGAACGTCTTGTTCAATCTAATTTATCCATCATAGCTGATAGGACCTTAGAACTTGTTGTGCAATTAGTCCGACAACCCCAAGGAGGAGGGGGTCAGAGAAGGAAACTAGATAGTCTCATGCAATCAGAAATCATTACAAATAAGAAGGTATATCTCATCAACGTTTTCAATCCTGGTAATCAGTTAAGAAGGTCAGAGAGGTCCAGTGTCCAAATCTGGAATGGCTATCACATTTACTCCTTCCTGGATGTACTGATCTAGAAGCTATACAAAAGGCTAGTGACCTCCAAAAGGCTGTAGGTCTATCACATTTACTCCTTCCTGGATGTACTGATCTAGAAGCTATACAAAAGGCTAGTGACCTCCAAAAGGCTGTAGGTCTATCACATTTACTCCTTCCTGGATGTACTGATCTAGAGGCTTTACAAAAGGCTAGTGACCTCCAAAAGGCTGTAGGTCTATCACATTTACTCCTTCCTGGATGTACTGATCTAGAAGCTATACAAAAGGCTAGTGACCTCCAAAAGGCTGTAGGTCTATCACATTTACTCCTTCCTGGATGTACTGATCTAGAAGCTTTACAAAAGGCTAGTGACCTCCAAAAGGCTGTAGGTCTATCACATTTACTCCTTCCTGGATGTACTGATCTAGAAGCTTTACAAAAGGCTAGTGACCTCCAAAAGGCTGTAGGTCTATGTATACAGGAGCCTATAACTTTCTCTGTCATAGTCACATTAGAACATTTGCTGAACATCCAGATTGTGGTTTTGTACCATAGTAGTAGGGATAATTCAGCTCTCTAGAAGTTCCAGAACATCCAGATTGTGGTTTTATACCATAGTAGTAGGGATAATTCAGCTCTCTAGAAGTTCCAGAACATCCAGATTGTGGTTTTATACCATAGTAGTAGGGATAATTCAGCTCTCTAGAAGTTCCAGAACATCCAGATTGTGGTTTTATACCATAGTAGTAGGGATAATTCAGCTCTCTAGAAGTTCCAGAACATCCAGATTGTGGTTTTATACCATAGTAGTAGGGATAATTCAGCTCTCTAGAAGTTCCAGAACATCCAGATTGGGGTTTTGTACCATAGTAGTAGGGATAATTCAGCTCTCTAGAAGTTCCAGAACATCCAGATTGTGGTTTTATACCATAGTAGTAGGGATAATTCAGCTCTCTAGAAGTTCCAGAACATCCAGATTGTGGTTTTATACCATAGTAGTAGGGATAATTCAGCTCTCTAGAAGTTCCAGAACATCCAGATTGTGGTTTTATACCATAGTAGTAGGGATAATTCAGCTCTCTAGAAGTTCCAGAACATCCAGATTGTGGTTTTGTACCATAGTAGTAGGGATAATTCAGCTCTCTAGAAGTTCCAGAACATCCAGATTGTGGTTTTATACCATAGTAGTAGGGATAATTCAGCTCTCTAGAAGTTCCAGAACATCCAGATTGTGGTTTTATACCATAGTAGTAGGGATAATTCAGCTCTCTAGAAGTTCCAGAACATCCAGATTGTGGTTTTATACCATAGTAGTAGGGATAATTCAGCTCTCTAGAAGTTCCAGAACATCCAGATTGTGGTTTTATACCATAGTAGTAGGGATAATTCAGCTCTCTAGAAGTTCCAGAACATCCAGATTGTGGTTTTATACCATAGTAGTAGGGATAATTCAGCTCTCTAGAAGTTCCAGAACATCCAGATTGTGGTTTTATACCATAGTAGTAGGGATAATTCAGCTCTCTAGAAGTTCCAGAACATCCAGATTGTGGTTTTATACCATAGTAGTAGGGATAATTCAGCTCTCTAGAAGTTCCAGAACATCCCTCAACCTCATCCTCATATTCTGTACTTTAATGTGCAAAACAAACATTTGTGTGGTTTTACCAACATCAGAGCTTTCTAAGGAGCTACATATGTTTGTCCATCATGTCATTCAGGCTACACCAGACAGGTATGTGGTATCCAACACTGCCCTGTCTGTAAAGGTATGTGGTATCCTAAACTGCCCTGTCTGTAAAGGTATGTGGTATCCTACACTGCCCTGTCTGTAAAGGTATGTGGTATCCTACACTGCCCTGTCTGTAAAGGTATGTGGTATCCTACACTGCCCTGTCTGTAAAGGTATGTGGTATCCTAAACTGCCCTATCTGTAAAGGTATGTGGTATCCTACACTGCCCTGTCTGTAAAGGTATGTGGTATCCTAAACTGCCCTATCTGTAAAGGTATGTGGTATCCTAAACTGCCCTGTCTGTAAAGGTATGTGGTATCCTAAACTGCCCTGTCTGTAAAGGTATGTGGTATCCTACACTGCCCTGTCTGTAAAGGTATGTGGTATCCTAAACTGCCCTATCTGTAAAGGTATGTGGTATCCTACACTGCCCTGTCTGTAAAGGTATGTGGTATCCTAAACTGCCCTGTCTGTAAAGGTATGTGGTATCCTAAACTGCCCTGTCTGTAAAGGTATGTGGTATCCTAAACTGCCCTATCTGTAAAGGTATGTGGTATCCTACACTGCCCTGTCTGTAAAGGTATGTGGTATCCTAAACTGCCCTGTCTGTAAAGGTATGTGGTATCCTACACTGCCCTGTCTGTAAAGGTATGTGGTATCCTACACTGCCCAAGGTAGTAAAATCTGGTATTTTAGAGAATTCTGAACATGTATTATCTCAGAAACCTGACAATATTGTGTGGTGTTATTCATGTTATCAACCTTTGTATGATGAGTTGTTGAAGAAAATAAAAATCAAGTTTGTTGAAGGAATACCAGCATCCCTGTCTGATGATGAACTCTAACCTCCTCATAAAAACAAGTGAACATCCTGAAACAACTTGAGCTTTTACTCAATATACTCATCATCGAAACTTCTCCGTGCTTTATTTGATGCAAAATGTGTTTCACCACGGTAAAAATAGCCGTACCATTAGTTTGAACGCCAATTACTTAGTTTTGTTAAAAACAATGCATTTCCAGCCTGAGGTTCCCGTTGGACACCACAGACAGATTTCCTGAGGTGTCTTAATCTGGTGATAAATTGAAGGCATACAATGTGTAACCCTCTGCAAAATAATTTCTGTCGATAGGTAAAGAGAGATCTTTTAGATGCCTCCCTGTAGCCAGGAAGAGATTGTAAAATTCTCGTACGGATATGTTGTTATTGAATTGTGGTTGGAAGGTCTTAGCTGGGACCTGACGTCCGTCCTGACAGAGAGCTACATACTCTGCATTGAAATAATGAAAAAACTAATTAAATTAATTAAAGAGGTTTTTATGTAAGCTGCCTGTATTAGAGGCGTGATCAACCAATCCTATAACGATGTAACGGGGTAACGGGCCTAAAAACAGGTTTTGACTGCAGATTCTACTCCCCAGAGGTATGCTGAATGTTGTCATGGTAATTATTTGGAGGGTAAAGGGCATTTCCTTTCATCAAAGCCTGTGAATGTCTCCAGCAGTTCGTCTGGGTCAGATACTGTTTTAATAAAAAGCGTAGCCCCCAACATTTTTAAACTAAAAGTCACCGCCGCAGCCATCAGACAAAACTCATCCTTGGCCCTTGTTCATTTTATTCTTAAATCAACCAATATTAAGAGTAAATGTTCTTGAAAGAAAATGTCAGAGTGTATAGGACCTACCAGATGAAACTCTCAAGAGTCTGCACAGTAGACCGCACCCGCCTCCAGTCCTTTGTTTTCACCATTCGTGGGGTCTATGGCTTCCATAGAAGCTCCTGCAGTATCCTTGATAAACAGCCCAGAGCTGAATTGTGTCTGCCAAGTGTCTTGGGAGTAGTTTAGTAAACATTTCAGGATAGCCCTATAAGCATATGTGGCACTGCTTTGACTGATTAGGTGTTCACCCAAAGTCACATCCACTTGGGAGAAGTGGTAATTAATGAGGCTCACCTTGGCATCATTTGCAATATTGGTCCCATCTCTTTTGGTCACTGAGACGTAAATGTAATAAGGTGTTGTTGAGGTCCAGGTAGTTGTCACCATGGCCTGGGATGAAAAACTACATAGGTCCATTGTCTGTAACGGCAGAGAGCGGGACTATCTCCACATAACAGGACCTATATATTGTAAATTAGGTTAAGGAGGCTGGGAAAAGATTGAGCTCTGTCTTTATAGCTTCAGAGAACATGTGGTGTAAAAGAGCCATGTTGATTGTTCTTTTAGAAAATGTTTTTGAGTATTGTTTTTGCAGTTTTTGGTCGAGACCTCCTCACTTTACATCGTCTTTGACTTACTGGGTTTCTTCTTGCAATTAACCTCTGCTTTTTAAGGGCTGGCATATGTCTTATACCCGGAGGTCACTTTTTGGGTCTTGGAGACAACAGCATGAGGCCTGAGCCTTCTTGATGTTCAGGATCTAATGCCTATTTCATAAAAGGGTATAACCATCCTAAAGAGGTTAAAAAACGCCTGTAATGAGAAAGAGTGAATATGAGAGTAGCTGAGTGCCTATAGTGAGAGTTGGCTGTTAATATCACTAGTCTGTTTGAGTGGTCTGTGGGCAGGTAGTGAACCTGATAGCTGAGTGGTTAGGTTGAGTGGTCTGTGGACAGGTAGTGAACCTGATAGCTGAGTGGTTAGGTTGAGTGGTCTGTGGGCAGGTAGTGAACCTGATAGCTGAGTGGTTAGGTTGAGTGGTCTGTGGACAGGTAGTGAACCTGATTGCTGAGTGGTTAGGTTAAGTGGTCTGTGGGCAGGTAGTGAACCTGATAGCTGAGTGGTTAGGTTAAGTGGTCTGTGGACAGGTAGTGAACCTGATAGCTGAGTGGTTAGGTTGAGTGGTCTGTGGGCAGGTAGTGAACCTGATAGCTGAGTGGTTAGGTTGAGTGGTCTGTGGGCAGGTAGTGAACCTGATAGCTGAGTGGTTAGGTTGAGTGGTCTGTGGACAGGTAGTGAACCTGATAGCTGAGTGGTTAGGTTGAGTGGTCTGTGGGCAGGTAGTGAACCTGATAGCTGAGTGGTTAGGTTGAGTGGTCTGTGGACAGGTAGTGAACCTGATTGCTGAGGGGTTAGGTTGAGTGGTCTGTTGGTTGGTAGTGAACCTGATTGCTGAGTGGTTAGGTTGAGTGGTCACCTTCTCACCAAGCTTCTTGGCGATGGTCTTGTAGCTCATTCCAGCCTTGTGTAGGTCTACAATCTTGTCCCTGACATCCTTGGAGAGCTCTTTGGTCTTGGCCATGGTGGAGAGTTTGGAATCTGATTGATTGCTTGCTTCTGTGGACAGGTGTCTTTTTTACAGGTAACAAGCTGCGGTTAGGAGCACTCCCTTTAAGAGTGTGCTCCTAATCTCAGCTCGTTACCTGTATAAAAGACACCTGGGAGCCAGAAATCTTTCTGATTGAGAGGGGGTCAAATACTTATTTCCCTCATTAAAATGCAAATCAATTTGTAACATTTTTGACGTGCGTTTTTCTGGATATTTTTGTTGTTATTCTGTCTTTCACTGTTCAAATAAACCTACCATTAAAATGATCGACTGATCCTTTCTTTGTCAGTGGGCAAACGTACAAAATCAGCAGGGGATCAAATACTTTTTCCCCCCCACTGTATACATATATGCAGATATTGGCAGATTCTTTACCAAACCCCTATTTCTTACACAAACATTTTTGAGATCGAAAACAAAATGGAACATAAGAGTCCAGTAGTGTAAAAAGTAACCGGTATGTTTTACGGCGTAGCCTAGTATTTTCTGCTTCGCCTCGTATTTAGAGTGTGCTTGCCTTGCTTTAGCCAAACCACTCATACTGATTCTCTTTCAGTCCATTCATAAAAGCAGATTGAGCTTTAGTTGCATCCAGGAACTTGCATAATGTGCTTATGTTATGCTTAAACTTCCTGTTTTACCTTGAAAGTTGTCTTAAAGGAAATGGTAATAGATGTTTGTTGGACCTCTATTAGTCAATGATAACAGGCATTGGTGTCCCACAGCACCTCTATTAGTTAATGATAACAGGCATTGGCATCCCACAGCCCCTCTATTAGTCAATGATAACAGTCATTGGTGTCCCACAGCCCCTCTATTAGTCAATGATAACAGTCATTGGTGTCCCACAGCCCCTCTATTAGTCAATGATAACAGGCATTGGTGTCCCACAGCCCCTCTATTAGTCAATGATAACAGGCATTGGCGTCCCACAGCCCCTCTATTAGTCAATGATAACAGGGATTGGTGTCCCACAGCCCCTCCTCTATGTTGTGAGCCAATCTTGTCATTCTATTAAGTCTCAACTATTCTTTTTGTATCTTGTCTTCCTTAGCAGAGGCTAAGAAGATGCATGGAAACTCTAAAGAAACATCATTTAACTTGTGAGGCCAGATTTCAAAAGGAAATGACAAATCCCCAGCTCAGGTTTGTCAGTTGTTTAGAATGAGGATACTGGGGATGGTTGAGTCGTTATCATGTCCTGTTGCCTAATTTACACATGACTAATATCATTTTATTGTATCCTGAGGTGTCAGACAGCTAGGCTGCCAGTACCTCTGAGGCTGCCAGTACCTCTGAGGCTACCAGTACCTCTGAGACTCCAGTACCTCTGAGGCTGCCAGTACCTCTGAGGCTGCCAGTTCCTCTGAGACTCCAGTACCTCTGAGGCTGCCAGTACCTCTGAGACTCCAGTACCTCTGAGGCTACCAGTACCTCTGAGACTCCAGTACCTCTGAGACTCCAATACCTCTGAGGCTGCCAGTACCTCTGAGACTTCAGTACCTCTGAGGATGTGAGGCTGCCAGTACCTCTGAGGCTGCCAGTACCTCTGAGGCTGCCAGTACCTCTGAAGCTGCCAGTACCTCTGAGGCTGCCAGTACCTCTGAGACGCCAGTACCTCTGAGGCTGCCAGTACCTCTGAGACTCCAGTACCTCTGAGTCTGCCAGTACCTCTGAGGCTGCCAGTACCTCTGAGGCTGCCAGTACCTCTGAGATTGCCAGTACCTCTGAGGCTGCCAGTACCTCTGAGACTCCAGTACCTCTGAGGCTGCCAGTACCTCTGAGGCTGCCAGTACCTCTGAGACTCCAGTACCTCTGAGGCTGCCAGTACCTCTGAGGCTGCCAGTACCTCTGGGTTGATAGTCCATGTGTTGGATGATGCACCTCCGTTGAGCACAACAGACAGTATATACATAAGTTATACATTCAACACCAGCACATACTGGTAGTTCTTGTGAATCAGTTTTGTAAATCAAAGATGGGCAAGTTTGCATTTTCATCCCATATTCATTGTATTATAACACAATCTAAAGTAGATGAGCACAGAGCCATAACTAATGAAAATGTGCCGGTGTCCAAATACTTTCTGTGTCGTCTGTCTAGTTATCCAAGATACTTGTTTTTCTCCAATACAGTTGACCAAAGCTCTGCTTGGATACAAGACTGATGACTCAATAACCAGCATTGACAACAGTGAGGATGATTATGTCCCAGGGCCATCAGGATCATCAGAGGAAGGCAATTCCTATGAAGACAATCTGACAGGTATGTCTATACCTTACATACACATGGACCTATTCTTAATTACAATGTCCTGTTGGAAAATGACATGTTTTCCACTGATGTTTTCCAGGAGAGAAAATTTGGCCAAACAGCCAATGACCAAGGAAAAGCTGGGACAAGAGAGAGGCTCACATGGTTAGAATGTTTCCTGCTGCCTTCAGTCAGTGCATTTTCACACTGTAGTGTCAACTTGTGGTTCTGTGCTGGTCCAGATCAATCCTGTCTTCATCAGTTAGTGGATTTCCAACCATGCCAGTACAGAACGGTTCAGTTTGGATTGGATACAAGTCAAGATGTTAGATCTGGAACTAGTGTGTCAGAACAGATGATAACACAGAAGGATTACCACGCTTTACATTGTTTTACCTGGAGGGAGGGAACTAATGTGTCAGGACAGATGATAACACAGAAGGATTACCACGATTTACATTGTTTTACCTGGAGGGAGAGAACTAGTGTGTCAGAACAGATGATAACACAGAAGGATTACCACACTTTACATTGTTTTACCTGGAGGGAGAGAACTAGTGTGTCAGAACAGATGATAACACAGAAGGATTACCACACTTTACATTGTTTTACCTGGAGGGAGGGAACTAGTGTGTCAGGATAGATGATAACACAGAAGGATTACCACGATTACCACGCTTTACATTGTGTTTTAGATTCCATACAGATTGTTGGGCTTAGATTCCATACAGATTGTTGGGCTTAGATTCCATACAGATTGTTGGGCTTAGATTCCATACAGATTGTTGGGTTTAGATTCCATACAGATTGTTGGGCTTGGATTCCATACAGATTGTTGGGTTTAGATTCCATACAGATTGTTGGGCTTAGATTCCATACAGATTGTTGGGCTTAGATTCCATACAGATTGTTGGGCTTAGATTCCATACAGATTGTTGGGCTTAGATTCCACACAGATTGTTGGGCTTAGATTCCATACAGATTGATGGGCTTAGATTCCATACAGATTGAGTCTGCCTTAAAACCTGTTAGGGCTAGGGGGCAGTATTTACACGGCCGGATAAAAAACGTACCCGATTTAATCGGGTTATTACTACTGCCCAGAAACTAGAATATGCATATAATTATTGGCTTTGGATAGAAAACACCCTAAAGTTTCTAAAACTGTTTGAATGGTGTCTGTGAGTATAACAGAACTCATATGGCAGGCAAAAACCTGAGAAGATTCTGTACAGGAAGTGCCCTCTCTAAACCATTCCTTGGCCTTCTTGACTCTTTTTATTGAAAACGTAGGATCTTTGCTGTAACGTGACACTTCCTACGGCTCCCATAGGCTCTCAGAACCCGGGAAAAAGCTGAATGACGTCTTTGCAGCCCCTGGCTGAAAAACATTAGCGCCTTTGGTAAGTGGTCTATCAGAGGACAATGAGACTGAGGAGCGTGCACGAGGCGACCCCATGTTTTTATTTTCTCTCTCTTTGTACTAAAACACGGTTTCCCGGTCGGAATATTATCGCTTTTTTACGAGAAAAATGGCATAAAAATTGATTTTAAACAGTGGTTGACATGCTTCGAATTACGGTAATGGAATATTTAGACATTTTTTGTCACGAAACGCGTCGGGCGCGTCACCCTTCTTTACACTTTGGATAGTGTCTTGAACGCACGAACAAAACAGAGGATATTTGAACATAACTATGGATTATTTTGAACCAAACCAACATTTGTTATTGAAGTAGAAGTCCTGGGAGCGCATTCTGACGAAGAACAGCAAAGGTAATAACATTTTTCTTATAGTAAATCTGACTTTGGTGAGGGCTAAACTTGGTGGGTGTCTAAATAGCTAGCCCTGTGATGCCGGGCTATCTACTTAGAATATTGCAAAATGTGCTTTCACCGAAAAGCTATTTTAATATCGGACATAGCGAGTGCATAGAGGAGTTCTGTATCTATAATTCTTAAAATAATTGTTATGTTTTTTGTGAACGTTTATCGTGAGTAATTTAGTAAATTCACCGGAAGTTTGCGGGGGGTATGCTAGTTCTGAACGTCACATGCTAATGTAAAAAGCTGGTTTTTGATATAAATATGAACTTGATTGAACAAAACATGCATGTATTGTATAACATAATGTCCTAGGATTGTCATCTGATGAAGATCATCAAAGGTTAGTGCTGCATTTAGCTGTGGTTTGGGTGTATGTGACATAATATGCTTGCTTGAAAAATGGGTGTCTGATTATTTCTGGCTGGGTACTCTGCTGACATAATCTAATGTTTTGCTTTCGTTGTAAAGCGTTTTTGAAATCGGACGGTGTGGTTAGATTAACGAGAGTCTTGTCTTTAAAATGGTGTAAAATAGTCATATGTTTGAGAAATTGAAGTAATAGCATTTCTAAGGTATTTGAATAACGCGCCACAGGATTCCACTGGCTGTTACGTAGGTGGGACGATTTCGTCCCACCTTCCCTAGAGAGGTTAATGTCAGCATTGCACATTCTTCTCTCACATCCTTATCTGCCGTTGAAGTCGGAAGTTCACATACACTTAGGTTGGAGTCATTAAAACTAGTTGTTCAACCACTCCACAAATTTCTTGTTAATTAACTATAGTTCTGGCAAGTCTTTTAGGATATCTACTTTGTGCATGACACAAGTAATTTTTCCAACAATTGTTTACAGACAGATCATTTCACTTATTACTCACTGTATCACAATTCCAGTGGGTCAGAAGCTTACATACACTAAGTTGACTGTGCCTTTAAACAGCTTGGAAAATTCCAGAAAATTATGTAATGGCTTTAGAATCTTCTGATAGGCTAATTGACATCATTTGAGTCAATTGGAGGTGTACCTGTGGATGTATTTCAATGTCTAACTTTAAACTCAGTACCTCTTTGCTTGACATCATGGGAAAATCAAAAAAAATCAGCCAAGACTTCAGAAAATGTTTAGACATCCACAAGTCTGGTTCATTCTTGGGAGCAATTTCCAAACACCTGAAGGTACCACGTTCATCTGTACAAACATTAGTACATAAGTATAAACAACATGGGACTACGCAGCAGTCATACCTGTCACGCCCTGACCTGAGAGAGCCTTTTCATGTCTCTATTTAGGTTTAGTCAGGGTGTGATTTGGGTGGGCATTCTATGTTCTATTTTCTATGTTTTGGATTTCTTTGTTTTGGCCTGGTATGGCTCTCAATCAGGGACAGCTGTACATCGTTGTCGCTGATTGGGAGCCATACTTAGGTAGCCTGTTTTCTTTCGGGTTTTTGTGGGTAGGTGTTTTCTGTCTTGTGTGTGTTCACTTGGCAGAACTGTTGGCTTTCGTTTTCTTGTTTGTTTTAAAGTGTTTCATTAAATATAATTATGACCACTTACCACGCTGCATCTTGGTCCCCTCTTCCAGACGATCGTTACAATTCCGCTCAGGAAGGAGACGTGTTCTGTCTCCTAGAGATGAACGTACTTTGGTGCGAAAAGTGTAAACCAATCCCAGAACAACAGCAAAGGACCTTGTGAAGATGCTGGAGGAAACAGGTACAAACGTATCTATATCCACAGTAAAACGAGTCCTATATTGACATAACCTGAAAGGTCACTCAGCAAGGAAGACTCCACCAAAACCGCCATAAAAAAGCCAGACTACGGTTTGCAACTGCACATGGGGACAAAGATCATACTTTTTGGAGAAATGTCCTTTGGTCTGATGAAACAAAAATAGAACTGTTTGGCCATAATGACCATCGGTCTGTTTGGAAGAAAAAGGGTGATGCTTGCAAGCCGAAGAACACCATCCCAACCGTGAAGCACGGGGGTGGCAGCATCATGTATTGGGGGTGCTTTGGTGCACTTCACAAAATAGATGGTTTCATGGGGAGGGAAAATTATATATATTGAAGCAACATCTCAAGACATCAGTCAGGAAGTTAAAGCTTGGTCACAAATGGGTCTTCCAAATGGACAATGACCCCAAGCATACTTCCAAAGTTGTGGCAAAATGGCTTAAGGACAACAAAGTCGAGGTATTGGAGTGGCCATCACAAGGCCCTGACCTCGGTGTGATTAATAGGCAACGTGATGAAGTTGAGTTCGCAATTCAGAATTCCACTTCCTGTTTCGATCTGTCTCGGGGTTTTGACTGCCATACGAGTTCTGTTATACTCACAGACACCATTCAAACAGTTTTAGAAACTTTAGGGTGTTTTATATCCACAAGTATTAATTATATGCATATCCTAGCTTCTGAGTTTGAGTAGGAGGCCGTTTAAAATGGGCACAATTTTTTTTCAAAAAAATCGCTTTAGCGCCCCCTATCCTAAAGGAACGCCAAGAGGTTAAACTTGTTAATTATTTTAGGCTTCCATTAGGTACAACACAGGCAATTGGATAGCTTCCATTAGGTACAACGCAGGCAGTTGGATAGCTTCCATTAGGTACAACGCATGCAGTTGGATAGCTTCCATTAGGTACAATGTAGGCAGTTGGATAGCTTCCATTAGGTACAATGTAGTGCCATGACGTTGGCCTGTGGGTAAGGTTTATGACCCCCCATAAATACCTTTCTCCCTTCCCCTCTCTCTCTGTGACCCTACTGAAGGACTCTTGAAAAGCCTTGTTACACATAGAGAGTCTGGGAACATCAAACAAGTGGGGGGAAAGGAACCATATTTCGGTAATAGAACCAGTTGGAAAATATGCGTTGGTACTTAATGAGTATGGATGTCAGTTCGGTTGTCATCTGAGACATTATGACTGATGACAGGACGACAAACTGTACCTGGGAAAGTCTACACATTCTAGTTATCAGATTCACGTGGAATTGTTGTGCAATTTAGATTTTTGACATTGAAACTGTTTGTTAGGAGATTAAATATAATTTTAGCTTCCAATTGAGAGAATTGGGTTTTCATAAGGAAAGAGCCCTTCTCAATCAGTGGCCCGCCCCTGTGAAGAGACATGGGTTATAAACGATGAAACACACCCCTCTACACTATATAAGCCTTTTACGAAAAGATAACCAGCCTGTTCCGGGTACGTGAGGTCTGCAGCCTCTGCGTTAAAAGGACTAACCTGTCAAGTACAGAACTAAGCCAACCTTAGCGTGAGCTTTGGTTGTGAATGGTATGAACTTTGAACTCTTATTCACGACAGAAGTGATACTTCCTAGCCGTTGAGTTAGCAGCGGCCGCTGTAGACGTGGGCTAGGAAAGGACGGACGACGTATCCAGTCTACCACAGACGAAGATACTACCACTTATCCACTTTACCACCAGTGACATTCTTCCGAGGACAGGAAGATCTCTGTTGGCCAACACGGCCAGCATCTACAACCAACCTACCGAAGCGCAGCTCAGAGTAAACATTTATTGCATTTTCCTTTTCCAAATGGGCGGTAATTTAGAATGCATAAGATACTGTATTTATGATAGCATAGCTGCTTTCTTCGTTCCTCAGTCTTCCCGCTCTTTCATTCAAGCCCAACCCCCTTTCTTTGTGTAACAAGCCTCATACAGGTTCCGTCCACCAGGGACGTTTTCTGTATGACATAATTTGTATTTACATTTACGTCATTTAGCAGACGCTCTTGTATATGTAATTCTGTGTGATTAGTTAGGTATTCGGTAAATAAATAATTAAACCCAATTTTTGATTTGCTGATTCAACTTGTTAGCCAGGGTTCATGAAGATGAAGAATTTACAACTTTCATATGAGACTGACAATAAGGTGACGATTAATATTGACTGCTATCGATGTAAAATATTACTAAGTCTTTAAGAGTTTATTCGGAAGATAATGGCTCTATAAACACTCTTCCGTGGTGCCCCGACTTTCTAGTTAATTACATTTACATGAGTAGCTAATCAGGTGATATTAATTACAGAGAAAGGATTTTATAGGATAGCATGTCATATCACTTAATCCGGCATTGCCAAAGATATGAAAGCAGAGAGAGAGAGCAGAAAGAGAGAGAGCAGAGAGGGCAAAGAGAGAACAGAGAGAGAGAGCAGATAGAGCAGAGAACAGAGAGAGAGAGACAGAGAGAGACAGAGAGCAGAGAGAGCAGAGAACAGAGAGAGAGCAGAGAGAGCAGAGGGAGAGAGAGAGCAGAGAGAGCAGAGCAGAGAGAAGACAGGGCAGAGAGAGAGAGAGCAGAACAGAGGGAGAGAGATAGCAGAGAACAGAGAGAGAGAGAGAGCAGAGCAGAGAGAGCAGAAGGAGAGAGAGCAGAGAGAGAGAGCAGAGAACAGAGAGAGAGAACAGAGAGCAGAGGGAGAGAGAGAGCAGAGACCAGAGAGAAGAGAGAGAGAGAGCAGGCTGAGAGAGCAGAGAGAGCAGAGAGAGCAGGGAAAGCAAAGAGCAGAGAGAGAGAGTGCAGGGAAAGCAGAGAGCAGAGAGAGCAGAGAGAGCGAGCAGAGAGAGAGCAGAGGGAGAGAGCAGTGAGAGAGCGCAGAGAGAGAGCAGAGAGAGAGCAGATAGCAGAGAAAAGAGAGAGAGCAGCAGAGCAGAGCGCAGAGAGAGAGAGCAGAGAACAGAGAGCAGATAGCAGAGAGCAGAGAAAAGAGAGAGAGCAGCAGAGAGAGCAGAGAGAGCAGAGTGCAGAGAGAGAGCAGAGGGAGAGAGAGAGCAGAGGGAGAGAGAGAGCAGAGGGAGAGAGAGAGCAGAGTTTATTCGGAAGATAATGGGTCTATAAACACTCTTCCGTGGTGTCCCGACTTTCTAGTTAATTACATTTACATGATTAGCTAATCAGGTTATATTAATTACAGAGAAAGGATTTTATAGGATAGCATGTCATATCACTTAATCCGGCATAGCCAAAGACACGAAAGCAGAGAGAGAGAGAGCAGATAGAGAGAGAGCAGAGAGAGAGCAGGGAAAGCAAAGAGTAGAGAGAGTCCAGGGAAAGCAGAGAGAGAGAGAGCAGAGAGAGAGAGCGAGAGAGAGAGAGAGAGAGCAGGCTGAGAGAGCAGGGAGAGGGAGAGAGCAGAGAGAGAGCAGAGAGCAGAGGGTAAGAAAAGAGCAGAGAGAGCAGAGAGCAGAGGGAGAGAGAGAGAGAAGTCATGCAGAAGAACAGCTCCTGACTTGTTATAACTTTTTGGTTGTTAAGAGCGAGATTGACACGACTAAATTAGCAAAAAATGTATAGGTAATCAAATTGTACAACTGAAGATCAACACAGGAGGAAAAGATTGACAGAGAGTGAGTTAAAAGACCAATCTTCATCGTGGTAGCTAGCCAAATTCAAATCTGTCAGCTAGCTCACCGTCTAGCTCTAACCGTTTACTGGTGGTAACCATAGCAACATGGCCACTGAGGCAGCGCTAGCAGCGACACCAACGGCAGAGACTGAGAGACTTTCTCCGCTGTTTTTTGAATACCCGGCAGAAATCACATCAGAGAAGGGAAGGATCAACTTTAAACACAGAATTCTGAGGGAGAACCCAGAAACTTTGTTTGCCGACTGCTCACAAAACGGGACTGTTACAAACCTGTTATTTTACACAGACCACACTACTGCCTGGCATACAGCTGTAACTAGCCATTTCAGCTATACCACGAAGAAAGGCATCTGCAAGGGAAGACAAATCCACATTTTTGAGGACAGCGATAAGGACCAGGAAAACAGGTTTCTAACGGTAAACATGTATCAGAACGGCACTATCATGGTCCAGGGCAGTGAGGCTGCACTCAGCTCTGTTGTGCAGGACTTCCCCACCCTAACTAAGATAGCAGAAAGCAAAAAAGACAAGGACAGCACCCCGACCTCTCCCCTCACCTCAGGCACCCCAACAGCAGGACTATCCTCCCCCCTGCCTGCCTACAACCACCAGAGACAAGACCACACTACCATCAGCCTGTTGAGAGACAGGCTAGCTGTGTTAGAGGTATGGGTTACTGAGCTGAAGGAGCAGCCCCCCAGCTACACCACCTCCAGCCCAGACACAGAGCTTCTACAGGACCAGATCAACCAGTGCAGGACCCAGCTGAAGAACTCTGTCCAGGAGCTGAGAGAGAGCCTTACCACAGCGCTTGAGGAGGTAAAGGCCACCATGAGGAGAGAGCTAGTGCAGGTAAAGGAGGAGATGGCAAAGGAGTTGTCTGTCATCAAGAGGGTGCTACAGCACAGAGAACAGACTGTAGAGACTCCCAGAGAGAAGCTGTAGCCACTCACCACCCCTAACAACCCCACTGACCCACCTTTACCCACAATCCCCCCCATACCGACAACACTTTACCCACACCCCCAGTCAACAAAGAGGCCCACATAGAGACACCTACTACAGAGAGAAGCTCTCTGGCCCCCCCTGACACACCCCCACACACCCCTCCATGTACACAGGCCCTGTGTACTCCAGCCCCAGACCGAAAACGCACTAATCTGGTAAAACCCACTGAGGTGGCCATCCTCATTGACTCAAATGGGAAATTCATCCAAGAAGATAAACTCTTCCCCCAACACAAGGTGTGCAAAATACGGTGCCCAAAAACACAAGATGCACTCCACATCCTGTCCCAGCCTGACTTTGGCACACCAGGCCACATTATTATTCACACCGGCACTAACAACCTGCGAGAGGAGCAGGAGAGAGTAGGCAGCCTGGTCAACAGAGTAGCAGAGAGGGCCTCTGAGTGGTTCCCCAACTCCCACATCACCATCTCCACTCTGCTGCCCCGCAAAGACTTTCATCCCCGTACCATTCAGAAAGTCAACGCTGACATCACCAGAGGGTGTGGCCTACTCCCGAACGTACACATTGCTCACCACCCAACAATCACCCCAGAGCATCTACACGACCACTCCCACTTGAGGAAGCAGACAGTAGGGATGTTTGCCAAGTCTCTAAAGGACGTAGCACTTGGTAGACAAACACCCCATGCTGTACTGGACAGAGGAGCACCCAGAGACCCCTACCAGACCACTGCACCACCAAGGAGCCCCAGGCCCCTTCAACGCCATACCAGACCCAGTGCACCCCACAGGCCCCACCGACCCCCAAAGGATCACCACTACCATCGGCTTAGCCAGACCAGACCGGGCCCAGCCTATTATCCCGCACCAGACCACCACCTTTACCAGACCAGAGAGGAAGTCCCACGGCCCAGACCTGGCCCCCCTCCACTCCACAGGGCCCAGCCTACTACCAGACCACCACCTCTACCAGACCAGAGAGGAAGCCCCACGGCCCAGACCTGGGCCCCCTCCACTCCACAGGGCCCAGCCTACTACCAGACCACCACCTCTACCAGACCAGAGAGGAAGCCCCACGGCCCAGACCTGGCCCCCCTCCACTCCACAGGGCCCAACAGCAAGACCAGCGCAGCTACGCAGAGGTTGTCAGAGGACAGGAGAACCCTGTAGGATTAAGTGAGATTAAACAGCTCCTCCAATACATCTGCACTAAACTGCACTAAACACACACGGACGCATACACACACACACACACACACACACACACACACACACACACACACACCTATTGTACTAGTATTTACTTGTTCAATGAATAGGAATATTTATATATATATATATATATATATATATATATATATATATATATATATAACAGAATAAATGTTAGCTGATATCCTGTTTATCTCACTCTTAACAACTTATTAGTTAGTAGTTACTTTATTTCTGACTGCTATTCTTTCCTTTTGCAACATGAAATCACTATCAGTTAGCATGTGGAACATTCAGGGCATAAACTCATCAACCTTTGGTCTGAAGAGTTTAGCACTGGAGTTCAACAAAAATCTTAAAGATGTTGATGTCATCATTCTGCAGGAGACATGGTGTAAGGCAGACATTGTCACTCACTGTCCCACAGGCTACAGAGAGGTCATTGTGCCATCACAGAAACACAGCTCTGTCAATAGAGGCAGAGACTCTGGAGGATTAATCATTTGGTACAAATCCGAACTACAAAATCTAATTGATCCCCTCAAAATTGGCAAATATCACATTTGGTTACAACTAAAAAAAGAACTTGTACTGACAGAAAAAGATGTGTTCCTTTGCGCAATATATATCCCCCCCTCAGAATCCCCATATTACTCAGAGGAGATCTTCCCCACCCTTGAGGAAGAGACGTGCCATTTCCAGGCCCAGGGAAATGTGCTCATCTGTGGGGACACAAATGCGCGCACAGGAACACTACCTGATCTAACAAGCACACGAGGGGACAGCTTTATTACAGGCCATACTGTTTCTAACTGCCTTAATCTGCCCCATAGAAACAACAGTGACAGCACCGTCAACAAAAACGGAAGGGATCTTTTGCAGCTCTGTAGAAGCCTGGGTCTGTACTTTGTCAATGGTAGGTTACGGGGGGACTCTTTGGGGAAATTCACCTACTGCTCACCTCTTGGCCACAGTACAGTAGACTATATGATCACAGACATGGACCCTTTCTCTCTCAGCTCATTCACTGTCAAGCCACTAACACCTCTGTCTGATCACAGCCAAATTACGTTGTTCCTCAAAAGAACAGACATGGAAACAACCACACATTCACAGCCCAGTGAGCTGTACAACATCAGAAATTGATACAAATGGGCCCAAAACAGCACAGAAGAATACCAGAAAGCAACCTGGAACCAAAATATCCAAACACTCTTAGATAACTTTCTGGATACCACATTCACTCACAGTAAAGAAGGCATCAATCTAGCAGTACGAAACATCAACTATATATTCAGGCAAACGGCAAAAGAAGCACAATTGAAATTGATAAAAAACAAAACTAAAAAAATCACAGATGACAACTGGTTTGATGCAGATTGTAAAATTATAAGGAAAAAACTTAGAACACTATCCAACCAAAAGCACAGAGACCCAAACAATGGTGAATTACGCCTTCATTACTGTGAGACTTTAAAACTCTATAAATGTTCACTCAGAACCAAAAAAGCACAGTACAACAGCAAGCAGCTGACACTAATTGAGGAGTCCATAAACACAAACAACTTTTGGCAAAATTGGAAAAAACTAAAAAAATCTAAACAAGAGGAATTAGCGATACAAAATGGTGACATATGGACAACCCATTTCAAAACACTCTACAACACCGTTCAAATTGACACAAACGCAGAACAACGCCAAATCCATGAGAAATTGAATGGATTAGAAAAAGCTATAAAGGACAATCAAAACCCATTGGACTCCCCAATTACTGACCAGGAGCTCTATAAGAAACTTCAGGCTCTCAAATTTAAAAAAGCATGCGGACCTGATGGCATCCTAAATGAGATGCTCAAACTCACTAGTGCAAAATTTCAATTGGCTATATTAAAACTGTTTAATTTGATCCTGAGTGTAGGTTATTTCCCTGACATCTGGAATCAAGGACTCATAACCCCAATCTTTAAGAACGGAGACAAATTTGACCCTAACAATTACAGAGGCATTTGTGTGAACAGTAACCTGGGGAAGTTACCTGGGGAAGGTTTTCTGTAGTATTATAAATGTAAGAGTTCTAAACTTCCTTAATAAGCACAATGTCTTGAGTAAAAGCCAAATTGGATTTATACCAAAACATCGCACAACTGATCATATTTACACCTTACACACCCTGATAGATAAACATGTCCACCAAAATAATACCAAAATATACGCTTGCTTTATCGACTTCCAAAAAGCATTTGATTCTATTTGGCATACAGGACTGTTCTACAAAGTTATTGAAAGTGGTGTAGGGGTAAAACATATGACATAATTAAATCAATGTATACTGGCAATACGTGCAGCATTAAAATTGGTAAGAAAAGAACAGAATTCTTTAACCAGGGGCGGGGCCTTCGTCAGGGTTGCAATCTGAGCCCTGCACTCTTCAATATTTACATTAACGAATTGGCCACTATTCTAGAAAAATCCTCAGCCCCTGGTGTTAGTCTCCACAATTCAGAAGTTAAATGCCTACTCTTCGCAGATGACCTATGCCTGCTGTCACCCACAGCACATGGCCTACAGCAGAGCCTGGACCTGCTAGAGCAGTACTGCCAGACCTGGGCCCTGGCCTGGGCCCTGGCAGTAAACCCCAAAAAGACTAAAATAATGATTTTCCAGAGAAGATCCAGATCTCAGGGAATTAGACCAAAGTTCTCAATTGGTACAAAATATATAGAGTACTGTACACACTACAATTACTTAGGTTTAAAAATAAGCTCAACTGGACACCTTAATGAGGCAGTGAATGAACTGAGAGAGAAAGCACACAGGGCATTCTACGCCATTAAAAAGCAAATTCAAATTGAAATACCTATTAAAATTTGGCTAAAACTAATTGAATATGTCATTGAACCAATTGCACTTTATGGCAGCGAGGTGTGGGGTCCACTTGCAAAACAAGATTTCATGAAATGGGAAAAACACCCCATTGAAACCCTACATGCAGAGTTCTGTAAGATTCTCCTACGTGTCCAGAGGAAAACTACAAACAATGCATGCATGGCAGAATTAGGCCAATATCCACTAATAATAAAAACTCAAAAAAGAGCAATTAAGTTTTGGAAACATCTAAAATACAGTGACCCCCTCTCATATCATTACCAAGCCCTGCAATGCCAAGAGCTGAGCAAAGAAAAGAGTCCCCTCATCCAGCTGGTCCTGGGGCTGAGTTCACAAACCTGTTCTACTAACACACTGAAGCCTCAGGACCAGAACATCCAATCAATCAGAATAAACCAAATTACAGCACAGTCAAAACAAAACTACATTGCTTATTGGGAAACACAAGCACAAACACAAAGCAAAATGCAGTGCTATCTGGCCCTAAATCGACAGTACACTATGGCTAAATATTTGACCATGGTTACTGATCAAAACCTTAGAAAAACCTTGACAAAGTACAGGCTCAGTGAGCACAGCCTTGCCATTGAGAAGGGTAGACACAGGAAAACCTGGCTCCCTGTAGAGGAAAGGCTGTGCAACCACTGCACAACAGCAGAACCTGAGACGGAGCTGCATTTCCTGACAAAATGTAAAAAATATAAAACAATTAGAGAGTGTCATTTCCCCAAATTTGAAACCCTTATTCAAGGTTTCAAAGACCTCTCTGATGAGGATAGGCTACCCGTCCTGTTGGGGGAGGACGCAGAAAGCTGTGGGTTGGCAGCGCACTACATTGCTGCCTGCCATAAGTTGAGGGACAGTGTCTGACAGACCAATAAACCTGCACATGTCCTCTACTGTATGGCTATTGTTATTGTTGAATATATGGTTATTCTGACCCTTGGTTATTGTTGTTACTGTTGTCCCGTTGACAATTTTTGATTCTCATTTTTATTTATTTTTATATTGTAAATATCCAAAATAAGCTTTGGCAATATGTACATTGTTACGTCATGCCAATAAAGCGAATTGAATTGAATTGAATTGAATTGAGAGCAGAGAGAGAGAGCAGAGATGGCAGAGAGAGCAGAGAGAGAGAGCAGAGAAAAGAGAGAGAGCAGCAGAGCAGAGAGCATTGAGAGCAGAGAGAGAGCATTGAGAGCAGAGAGCGAGCAGAGAGAGAGCAGAGAGCGAGCAGAGAGAGAGCAGAGAGAGAGCAGAGAGAGAGCAGAGAGAGAGCAGAGAGCAGAGAACAGGGCTCCGGGCAGCCGAGCGGAAATGGAGGAAAACTCGCCTCCCTGCGGACCTGGCA
Source organism: Salmo trutta (assembly GCF_901001165.1). Taxonomy (NCBI): domain Eukaryota; kingdom Metazoa; phylum Chordata; class Actinopteri; order Salmoniformes; family Salmonidae; genus Salmo; species Salmo trutta. Next base: position 42,764,229 of record NC_042989.1, read on the forward strand.
TCCTTTCACTCCCTCCTCTCTACATTCTCCTCTTCTGTCTCTGCTGCTAAAGCCACTTTCTACCACTCTAAATTCCAAGCATCTGCCTCTAACCCTAGGAAGCTCTTTGCTACCTTCTCCTCCCTCCTGAATCCTCCTCCCCCTCCCCCCCTCCTCCCTCTCTGCGGATGACTTCGTCAACCGTTTTTGAAAAGAAGGTTGACGATATCCGATCCTCGTTTGCTAAGTCAAACGACACCGCTGGTCCTGCTCACACTGCCCTACCCTGTGCTTTGACCTCTTTCTCCCCTCTCTCTCCAGATGAAATCTCGCGTCTTGTGACGGCCGGCCGCCCAACAACCTGCCCACTTGACCCTATCCCCTCCTCTCTTCTCCAGACCATTTCCGGAGACCTTCTCCCCTACCTCACCTCGCTCATCAACTCATCCTTGACCGCTGGCTACGTCCCTTCCGTCTTCAAGAGAGCGAGAGTTGCACCCCTTCTGAAAAAACCTACACTCGATCCCTCCCATGTCAACAACTACAGACCAGTATCCCTTCTTTCTTTTCTCTCCAAAACTCTTGAACGTGCCGTCCTTGGCCAGCTCTCCTGCTATCTCTCTCAGAATGACCTTCTTGATCCTAATCAGTCAGGTTTCAAGACTGGGCATTCAACTGAGACTGCTCTTCTCTGTGTCACGGAGGCTCTCCGCACTGCTAAAGCTAACTCTCTCTCCAATGCTCTCATCCTTCTAGACCTATCTGCTGCCTTTGATACTGTGAACCATCAGATCCTCCTCTCCACCCTCTCCGAGTTGGGCATCTCCGGCGCGGCCCACGCTTGGATTGCGTCCTACCTGACAGGTCGCTCCTACCAGGTGGCGTGGCGAGAATCTGTCTCCGCACCACGCGCTCTCACCACTGGTGTCCCCCAGGGCTCTGTTCTAGGCCCTCTCCTATTCTCGCTATACACCAAGTCACTTGGCTCTGTCATATCCTCACATGGTCTCTCCTATCATTGCTATGCAGACGACACACAATTAATCTTCTCCTTTCCCCCTTCTGATAACCAGGCGGCGAATCACATCTCTGCATGTCTGGCAGACATATCAGTGTGGATGACGGATCACCACCTCAAGCTGAACCTCGGCAAGACGGAGCTGCTCTTCCTCCCTGGGAAGGACTGCCCGTTCCATGATCTCGCCATCACGGTTGACAACTCCCTTGTGTCCTCCTCCCAGAGTGCTAAGAACCTTGGCGTGATCCTGGACAACACCCTGTCGTTCTCCACTAACATCAAGGCGGTGACCCGATCCTGTAGGTTCATGCTCTACAACATTCGCAGAGTACGACCCTGCCTCACACAGGAAGCGACGCAGGTCCTAATCCAGGCACTTGTCATCTCCCGTCTGGATTACTGCAACTCGCTGTTGGCTGGGCTCCCTGCCTGTGCCATTAAACCCCTACAACTCATCCAGAACGCCGCAGCCCGTCTGGTGTTCAACCTTCCCAAGTTCTCTCACGTCACCCCGCTCCTCCGCTCTCTCCACTGGCTTCCAGTTGAAGCTCGCATCCGCTACAAGACCATGGTGCTTGCCTACGGAGCTGTGAGGGGAACGGCACCTCCATACCTTCAGGCTCTGATCAGGCCCTACACCCAAACAAGGGCACTGCGTTCATCCACCTCTGGCCTGCTGGCCCCCCTACCTCTGAGGAAGCACGGTTCCCGCTCAGCCCAGTCCAAACTGTTCGCTGCTCTGGCACCCCAATGGTGGAACAATCTCCCTCACGACGCCAGGACAGCGGAGTCAATCACCACCTTCCGGAGACACCTGAAACCCCACCTCTTTAAGTAATACCTGGGATAGGATAAAGTAATCCTTCTAACCCCCCCCCCAAAAGATTTAGATCCACTATTGTAAAGTGGTTGTTCCACTGGATATCATAAGGTGAATGCACCAATTTGTAAGTCGCTCTGGATAAGAGCGTCTGCTAAATGACTTAAATGTAAATGTAATGTAGAGAGAGAGCAGAGAGAGAGAGCAGAGAGAGAGAGCAGAGCAGAGAGCAGAGAGAAGAGAGAGCAGAGATAGTAACCCTGCATCACAACACTCTGTTGCTATAGTAACCCTGCATCACAACACTCTGTTGCTATAGTAACCCTGCATCACAACACTCTGTTGCTATAGTAACCCTGCATCACAACACTCTGTTGCTATAGTAACCCTGCATCACAACACTCTGTTGCTATAGTAACCCTGCATCACAACACTCTGTTGCTATAGTAACCCTGCATCACAACACTCTGTTGTACATATTTAATTGTTTTGTATTTCATATCATATTTGTTTCATGTAACCAGTCGCAGGTTAACGTCAACCTGACAGAGACAATGTAAAATCAATAACTAAACTGTTTTCACAATTAACATGCCTTTTCTTGTTTCAAGTCTGTTTTATTATGAAAAGTACAATATATCCTCGTATACTTGTTCAACTATGGAGCGTATGTCCATATATAATTATACAATTTGTTATTCAACATAAAAGACAACAAATGATCACATTGGTATTTTAACAGTGTTATTGTAAGAGGTCCTGGGTCAAGGTCCTCACAATTATAGGAAGACGCGCATGTGTGTGTGTGTGTGTGAGAGAGTGTGTCCAGAGTGTGTGTGTTTGTCCAGTGTGTGTGTGTCCAGTGTGTTTGTTTGTCCAGTGTGTGTGTGTGTTTGTTTGTCCAGTGTCTGTTTGTTTGTCCAGTGTGTGTGTGTGTTTGTCCAGTGTGTGTGTCCAGTGTGTGTTTGTGTGTGTCCAGTGTGTTTGTTTGTCCAGTGTGTGTTTGTTTGTCCAGTGTGTGTTTGTTTGTCCAGTGTGTGTGTTTGTTTGTCCAGTGTGTGTGTGTGTGTGTGTGTGTGTGAGTCCAGTGTGTGTGTGTGTGTGTGTGTTTGTCTAGTGTGTGTGTCCAGTGTGTGTGTGTGTGTGTGTGTGTGTGTGTCCAGTGTGTGTGTGTGTGTGTTTGTCCACTGTGTTTGTCCAGTGTATGTGTATGTGTGTGTGTGTGTGTGTGTTTTTGTCCAGTGTGTGTGTGTGTGTGTGTGTGTGTGTGTGTGTGTGTGTGTTTTTGTTTATCCAGTGTGTATGTGTTTGACCAGTGTGTGTGTGTTTGTGTCTTTGTCCAGTCTGTGTGTGTGTCCAGTGTGTGTGTGTGTCCAGTGTGTGTGTGTGTGTCCAGTGTGTGTGTGTGTCCAGTGTGTGTGTGAGTCCAGTGTGTGTGTGAGTCCAGTGTGTTGGTGAGTCCAGTGTGTGTGTGAGTCCAGTGTGTCCAGTGTGTGCGTGTATCCAGTGTGTGTGTGTGTGTGTCCAGTGTGTGCGTGTATCCAGTGTGTGCGTGTATCCAGTGTGTGTGTGTGTGTGTGTGTGTCCGGTGTGTTTGTCCAGTGTGTGTGTATGTCCAGTGTGTGTGTGTGTTTGTCCAGTGTGTGTGTGTGTTTGTCTAGTGTGTTTGTGTGTGTGTGTGTGTGTGTGTGTGTGTGTGTGTGTGTCCAGTGTGTGTGTCCAGTGTGTGTGTCCAGTGTGTGTGTCTGTGATTGACCAGTGTGTCTGTCCAGTGTGTGTGTGTGTGTGTGTGTGTGTGAGTCAAGTGTGTGTGTGAGTCAAGTGTGTGTGTGAGTCAAGTGTGTGTGTGAGTCAAGTGTGTGTGTGTGTCCAGTGTGTATGTGTGTGTGTGTGTGTTTGACCAGTGTGTGTGTCCAGTGTGTGTGTGTGTGTCCAGTGTGTGTGTGTGTGTGTGTGTGTCCAGTGTGTGTGTGTATCCAGTGTGTGTGTTTGTCCAGTGTGTGTGCGTGTTTGTCCAGTGTTTGTGTGTGTGTGTTTGTCCAGTGTGAGTGTGTGTGTTTGTCCAGTGTGTGTGTGTGTGTGTGTGTGTGTTTGTTTGTCCAGTGTGAGTGTGTGTGTGTGTCCAGTGTGTGTCTGTGAGATCAGTGTGTGTGTGTGTGTGTGATTGTTCAGTGTGTGTTTGTCCAGTGTGTGTGTATGTGTGTGTGTGTTTGTCCAGCGTGTGTGTGTGTCTGTATGTGTGTGTGTGTTTGACCTGTGTGTGTGTGTCCAGTGTGTTTGTGTGTCCAGTGTGTGTGTGTGTGTGTGTGTGTGTGTGTGTGTTTGTCCAGTGTGTTTGTCCAGTGTGTTTGTCCAGTGTGTGTGTGTGTGTTTGCCCATGTGTGTGTGTCCAGTGTGTGTGTGTGTCCAGTGTGTGTGTGTGTGTGTGTGTGTCCAGTGTGTGTGTGTGTGTGTGTGTGTGTGTCCAGTGTGTGTGTGTGTGTGTGTTTTTGTTTGTCCAGTGTGTGTGTGTGTGTGTTTGTTTGTCCAGTGTGTGTTTGTTTGTCCAGTGTGAGTGTGTGTGTTTGTGTGTATCCAGTGTGTGTGTGTGTGTGTGTGTTTGTTCATTGTGTGTTTGTCCCTGGTGTTTGTCCAGTGTGTTGGTCAAGTGTGTGTATGTGTGTGTGTGTGTGCTTGACCAGTGTGTGTGTGTGTGTGTGTGTGTATGTGTGTGTGTTTGTGTGTGTTTTTGTTTGTCCAGTTTGAGTGTGTGTTTGTCCAGTGTGTGTGTGTTTCCAGTCTGTGTGTTTGTCCAGTGAGTGTGTGTGTGTTTGACCAGTGTGTGTGTGTGTGTGTCCAGTCTGTGTGGTGTCCTGTGTGTGTGTGTGTGTCCAGTGCGTGTGTTTGTGTGTCCTGTGTGTGTGTGTCCTGTGTGTGTGTGTGGGTCCAGTGTGTGTTTGTGTGTGTATGTATGTGTGAGTCCAGTGTGTGTGTGAGTCCAGTGTGTGTGTGTGTGTGTTTTTGTGTGTGTGTGTGTGTGTGTGTGTGTGGGCGGGTCCAGTGTGTGTGTGTGTGTGTGTGTGTGTGTGTGTGTGTGTGTGTGTGTGTGTGTGTGTGTGTGTGTGTGTGTGTGTTGGTATGGGTCCTGTGTGTGTGTGTGTGTGTGTTTGTGTGTGTGTGTGTGTGTGGGTTTGTGTGTTGGTGATTATTTCAGGGATACTGAGGAGTCAACATAAACCCCAAACCCTGGATAGAGGGGCTCAGTGAATGTGGAGGTGAATGTGATCAGGTGGGTCAGTGTGTCAGAGGAGGCTCTATAGAAGGACAGAGTCCCGGCTGGCCAGTCCAGATACACTCCTACTCTGTGGGAGCTGGAGGAGGGGACGTCTATGGTAGTGTGATTATTATTGTGCCTGGCATAGTATCTGTTGTCAGAGCAGAACAGACTCCAGGACTTGTCATTGTATCCAAGCCAACAGTCCTTAACCCCTCCTCTCCTGCTGATTCCTTTATATGTCACTCCTATAACAGCCCCCCCACTCCACTCTACCTCCCAGTAACAGCGCCCAGTCAGACCCTCTCTACACAGCACCTGTCCACAGCCCTCAAATCTCTCTGGGTGATCAGGATACGGCTGCTTCTGTCTCCTCCATGTCACCTTTCTGTTCTCCTCAGACAGAGAGAGGAGTCTGTTTACTGTGTTTGGGTCCAGTGTGAGATCACAGACATCTGATGGATGAAACCAGACACAATATTAGAAATCATCATCATTCACATTAGAATGTTAATAACTCACTTTTCACTAATTCATTTAATGTAGATGTTTCTAGGTATCAAAAGGAGAAGTTAAGGTAACTTGAGACTTGTTGAATGATCATATGTTATACTAAAACACACTCCATTAATTACACACACACACACACACATTTCTTATGTAACATGAACGCGCCACACACACACAGATACACACATTGTCATATCAACTCTTTGTAAACGTTGGTGTCCCTGATTTCCGCTTCTGTAGAACTACAGCTGATATTTAATATGACCAAGTCAGTAATGATGGGGGTCTTTGACTTTGACTTAACTTGAATTAAGACTTATTCTTAGTCATATTCTTCACAGCAGTCAACACTCACATTTTCTAAGCCCAGGTTTCATTCTGTTCTCTCCACCATGTTCCACACTGTAGCGGTAAGCAGAAGAACAGACAGTCATTGAGGGATACACCTGAACTCACACACACACACACACACACACACACACACACACACACACACACACACACACACACACACACACACACACACACACACACACACACACACACACAATCAGCATTCAAGTGGTGGTCAGAATGTTTGCCTTAACTAGCCTGATAAGTCAAACATGTCTGATATGAACATTGACATAAACACTCTACATACTTGAGTTTCTCCAGTCTGCAGTGTGGATCCTCCAGTCCAGCAGAGAGCAGTCTGACTCCTGAGTCTCCTGGGTGATTGTAGCTCAGGTCCAGCTCTCTCAGGTGAGAGGGGTTTGACCTCAGAGCTGAGACCAGAGAAGCACAGCCTTGCTCTGTGACTAGACAGCCTGACAGCCTGCAAAGACAAAAATATAAACATTTTCATATATCAGTGTCATGAAACCTGCCACTTCTATTCATGAATTGGTGTATCATTATTATAAATGATCAGAATATTACCTGTAAAAATAACAATGTAAAAATGTATAGTACAAATATTTGAGTAGACTGACCAGACCAGTTTAAAAAGCAGCATCAGTCAAAATACAGACAGTGAGGTATCAGATTTAGATTGTATTGAGTATACAGTTCACACCATATCTATTTAGACAGTGAAGATAACATTTTAAATGTGGCTCTATACTCCAACATTTTGGATTTCAGATCAAATGTTTCATATGAGGTGACAGTATATAATGTCACCTTTTTTTGAGGATATTTTAATACATATCTGAAATGAAACACTTGTTGTCTCCAGTCCCCCCATTTGAAGAAGTCATAAGTATTCTGACCAATTCACTCATAGTATATTAAAGTAGTCAAAAAGTTAAACATTTGGTCCAATATTTCTTGAACGGAATGACTACATCAAGCTTGTGACTCAAACTCGTTGATAGCATTTGCAGTTTGTTTTGGTTGTGTTTTGGTTATGTTTTGCCAAATTGTAACTGAAAGGTGGATGTTGACTGGAGTAACTTTCTTTATAAGTTAGTAGATAACATGTTTCTAAACACTACAAAATGAATCCAGATGATGCCATGATTAAGAAAAAGCATGAATGAATCATGAATAATAATGAGAGTGAAAGTAACAGAGGCTACAACAAAACATGCTAACCTCTCACCATTACCAATAACAGAGGCTACAACAAAACATGCTAACCTCTCACCATTACCAATAACAGAGGCTACAACAAAACATGCTAACCTCTCACCATTACCAATAACAGAGGCTACAACAAAACATGCTAACCTCTCACCATTACCAATAACAGAGGCTACAACAAAACATGCTAATCTCTCACCATTACCAATAACAGAGACTACAACAAAACATGCTAACCTCTCACCATTACCAATAACAGAGGCTACAACAAAACATGCTAACCTCTCACCATTACCAATAACAGAGACTACAACAAAACATGCTAACCTCTCACCATTACCAATAACAGAGACTACAACAAAACATGCTAACCTCTCACCATTACCAATAACAGAGACTACAACAAAACATGCTAACCTCTCACCATTACCAATAACAGAGACTACAACAAAACACGCTAACCTCTCACCATTACCAATAACAGAGACTACAACAAAACATGCTAACCTCTCACCATTACCAATAACAGAGACTACAACAAAACATGCTAACCTCTCACCATTACCAATAACAGAGGCTACAACAAAACATGCTAACGTCTCACCATTACCAATAACAGAGACTACAACAAAACATGCTAACCTCTCACCATTACCAATAACAGAGGCTACAACAAAACATGCTAACCTCTCACCATTACCAATAACAGAGACTACAACAAAACATGCTAACCTCTCACCATTACCAATAACAGAGACTACAACAAAACATGCTAACCTCTCACCATTACCAATAACAGAGGCTACAACAAAACATGCTAACCTCTCACCATTACCAATAACAGAGGATACAACAAAACATGCTAACCTCTCACCATTACCAATAACATAGGCTACAACAAAACATGCTAACCTCTCACCATTACCAATAACAGAGGCTACAACAAAACATGCTAACCTCTCACCATTACCAATAACAGAGACTACAACAAAACATGCTCACCTCTCACCATTACCAATAACAGAGGCTACAACAAAACATACTAACCTCTCACCATTACCAATAACAGAGGCTACAACAAAACATGCTAACCTCTCACCATTACCAATAACAGAGACTACAACAAAACATGCTAACCTCTCACCATTACCAATAACAGAGGCTACAACAAAACATACTAACCTCTCACCATTACCAATAACAGAGGCTACAACAAAACACGCTAACCTCTCACCATTACCAATAACAGAGGATACAACAAAACATGCTAACCTCTCACCATTACCAATAACAGAGGCTACAACAAAACATACTAACCTCTCACCATTACCAATAACAGAGGCTACAACAAAACATGCTAACCTCTCACCATTACCAATAACAGAGGCTACAACAAAACATGCTAATCTCTCACCATTACCAATAACAGAGACTACAACAAAACATGCTAACCTCTCACCATTACCAATAACAGAGGCTACAACAAAACATGCTAACCTCTCACCATTACCAATAACAGAGGCTACAACAAAACATGCTAACCTCTCACCATTACCAATAACAGAGGGTACAACAAAACATGCTAACCTCTCACCATTACCAATAACAGAGGCTACAACAAAACATGCTAACCTCTCACCATTACCAATAACAGAGACTACAACAAAACATGCTAACCCCTCACCATTACCAATAACAGAGGATACAACAAAACGTGCTAACCTCTCACCATTACCAATAACAGAGGTTACAACAAAACATGCTAACCTCTCACCATTACCACTAACAGAGGCTACAACAAAACATGCTAACCTCTCACCATTACCAATAACAGAGGTTACAACAAAACATGCTAACCTCTCACCATTACCAAGAACAGAGGCTACAACAAAACATACTAACCTCTCACCATTTCCAATAACAGAGGCTACAGCAAAACATGCTAACCTCTCACCATTACCAATAACAGAGACTACAACAAAACATGCTAACCTCTCACCATTACCAATAACAGAGGCTACAACAAAACATGCTAACCTCTCACCATTACCAATAACAGAGGCTACAACAAAACATGCTAACCTCTCACCATTACCAATAACAGAGGCTACAACAAAACATGCTAACCTCTCACCATTACCAATAACAGAGGCTACAACAAAACATGCTAACCTCTCACCATTACCAATAACAGAGACTACAACAGATCATGCTAACCTCTCACCATTACCAATAACAGAGGCTACAACAAAACATGCTAACCTCTCACCATTACCAATAACAGAGGCTACAACAAAACATGCTAACCTCTCACCATTACCAATAACAGAGGATACAACAAAACATGCTAACCTCACACCATTAACCTGAAATAAAAGGTGACATTCTGTACAGTCACCTAATATGAAACATTGTATCTGAAATCCAAAATGCTGGAGCATAGCACCACATTTAAAACTGTAAGTTTCACTGTCCTAACATATATGGTGTGGACTATGTGTGTCTGGTAAACACATGTGGATCTGGTGAACAGTTATCACTTGTTGACCAACTACAGGAATACTGACCTCAGAGTCTCCAGTTTACAGTGGGGATTCCCCAGTCCAGCAGAGAGCAGCTTCAATCCTGAATCCTTCAGGTCATTGTTACTCAGGTCCAGCTCTCTCAGGTGTGAGGGGTTTGACCTCAGAGCTGTGACCAGAGAAGCACAGCCTTTCTCTGTGACTCCACAGCCTGACAGCCTGCAAAGAGTCAAATCATATTAAAATCACATTGCTATTCTTTGGTGGTGAAAATAGTGGCAGTATATTATTCAACATATTCAGATATATCAGTGTCCTAAAACCTACCATATCTATTCATAAATCAATGTATCATTATTATAAATGTTCATAATATTACTTGTAGAGAGAAATATGTATAGTACGAATATTTGAGTAGACTGACCAGACCAGTTTAAAAAGCAGTATCAGTCAAAAGACAGACAGTGAGGTATCAGATTTAGATTGCATTGAGTATACAGTCCACACAATATCTATTTTAACAGGGAAGATAACATTTTAAATGTGGCTCTATACTCCAACATTTTGGATTTCAGATCAAATGTTTCATATGAGGTGACAGTATATTATGTCACCTTTTATTTGAGGATATTTTAATACATATCTGAAATGAAAGCACTTGTTGTCTCCAGTCCCCCCATTTGAAGAAGTCATAAGTATTCTGACCAATTCACTCATAGTGCATTAAAGTAGTCAAAAAGTTAAACATTTGGTCCAATATTTCTGGAACGGAATGACTACATCAAGCTTGTGACTCAAACTCGTTGACAGCATTTGCAGTTTGTTTTGGTTGTGTTTTAGGTTATGTTTTGCCAAATTGTAACTGAAAGGTGAATGTTGACTGGATTAATTTTCTTTATAAGTTAGTAGATAACATGTTTCTAAACACTACAAAATTAATCCAGATGATGCCACGATTAAGAAAAAGCATGAATGAATCATGAATAATAATGAGAGTGAAATTAACAGAGGCTACAACAAAACATGCTAACCTCTCACCATTACCAATAACAGAGGCTACAACAAAACATGCTAACCTCTCACCATTACCAATAACAGAGGCTACAACAAAACATGCTAACCTCTCACCATTACCAATAACAGAGGCTACAACAAAACATGCTAACCTCTCACCATCACCAATAACAGAGGCTACAACAAAACATGCTAACCTCTCACCATTACCAATAACAGAGGCTACAACAAAACATGCTAACCTCTCACCATTACCAATAACAGAGGCTACAACAAAACATGCTAACCTCTCACCATCACCAATAACAGAGGCTACAACAAAACATGCTAACCTCTCACCATTACCAATAACAGAGGCTACAACAAAACATGCTAACCTCTCACCATTACCAATAACAGAGACTACAACAAAACATGCTAACCTCTCACCATTACCAATAACGGAGACTACAACAAAACATGCTAACCTCTCACCATTACCAATAACGGAGACTACAACAAAACATGCTAACCTCTCACCATTACCAATAACAGAGACTACAAAAAAACATGCTAACCTCTCACCATTACCAATAACAGAGGATACAACAAAACATGCTAACTTCTTACCATTACCAATAACAGAGGCTACAACAAAACATGCTAACCTCTCACCATTACCAATAACAGAGGCTACAACAAAACATGCTAACCTCTCACCATTACCAATAACAGAGGCTACAACAAAACATGCTAACCTCTCACCATTACCAATAACAGAGGCTACAACAAAACATGCTAACCTCTCACCATTACCAATAACAGAGGCTACAACAAAACATGCTAACCTCTCACCATTACCAATAACAGAGGCCACAACAAAACATGCTAACCTCTCACCATTACCAATAACAGAGGCTACAGCAAAGCATGCTAACCTCTCACCGTTACCAATAACAGAGGCTACAACAAAACATGCTAACCTCTCACCATTACCAATAACAGAGGCTACAACAAAACATGCTAACCTCTCACCATTACCAATAACAGAGGCTACAACAAAACATGCTAACCTCTCACCATTACCAATAACAGAGGATACAACAAAACATGCTAACCTCACACCATTAACCTCAAATAAAAGGTGACATTCTGTACTGTCACCTAATATGAAACATTGTATCTCAAATCCAAAATGCTGGAGCATAGCACCACATTTAAAACTGTAAGCTTCACTGTCCAAACACATATGGTGTGGACTATGTGTGTCTGGTAAACACATGTGGATCTGGTGAACAGTTATCACTTGTTGACCACCTACAGGAATACTGACCTCAGAGTCTCCAGTTTACACTGTGGCTCCTCCAGTCCAGCAGAGAGCAGTCTGACTCCAGATTCTCGTGGGTGATTGTAGCTCAGGTCCAGCTCTCTCAGGTGTGAGGGGTTTGACCTCAGAGCAGAGACCAGAGAAGCACATCCTTGCTCTGTGACTAGACAGCCTGACAGCCTGCAAAGAGTCAAATCATATTAAAATCGCACTGTTATTATTTGATGGTGAAAGTAGTGGCAGTATATTTTTCAACATATTCAGATACATCATTGTCCTGAAACCTACCATATCTGTTCATAAATTAATGTATCATTATTATAAATGTTCATAATATTACTTGTAGATAGAAACATGTATAGTACGAATATTTGAGTAGACTGACCAGACCAGTTTAAAAGCAGTATCAGTCAAAAGACAGACAGTGAGGTATCAGATTTAGATTGTATTGAGTATGCAGTCCACACCATATCTATTTAGACAGGGAAGATAACATTTTAAATGTGGCTCTATACTCCAACATTTTGGATTTCAGATCAAATGTTTCATATGAGGTGACAGTATATTATGTCACCTTTTATTTGAGGATATTTTAATACATATCTGAAATTAAAGCACTTGTTGTCTCCAGTCCCCCCATTTGAAGAAGTCATAATTATTCTGACCAATTCACTCATAATATATTAAAGTAGTCAAAAAGTTAAACATTTGGTCCAATATTTCTTGAACGGAATGACTACATCAAGCTTGTGACTCAAACTCGTTGATAGCATTTGCAGTTTGTTTTGGTTGTGTTTTGGGTTTTGTTTTGCCAAATTGTAACTGAAAGGTGGATGTTGACTGGAGTAATTTTCTTTATAAGTTAGTAGATAACATGTTTCTAAACACTACAAAATTAATCCAGATGATGGCATGATTAAGAAAAAGCATGAATGAATCATGAATAATAATGAGAGTGAAAGTAACAGAGGCTACAACAAAACATGCTAACCTCTCACCATCACCAATAACAGAGACTACAAAAAAACATGCTAACCTCTCACCATCACCAATAACAGAGGCTACAACAAAACATGCTAACCTCTCACCATCACCAATAACAGAGGCTACAACAAAACATGCTAACCTCTCACCATTACCAATAACAGAAGCTACAACAAAACATGCTAACCTCTCACCATTACCAATAACAGAGGCTACAACAAAACATGCTAACCTCTCACCATCACCAATAACAGAGGCTACAACAAAACATGCTAACCTCTCACCATTACCAATAACAGAGGCTACAACAAAACATGCTAACCTCTCACCATTACCACTAACAGAGGCTACAACAAAACATGCTAACCTCTCACCATTACCAATAACAGAGGCTACAACAAAACATGCTAACCTCTCACCATTATCAATAACAGAGGCTACAACAAAACATGCTAACCTCTCACCATTACCAATAACAGAGGCTACAACAAAACATGCTAACCTCTCACCATTACCAATAACAGAGGCTACAACAAAACATGCTAACCTCTCACCATTACCAATAACAGAGGCTACAACAAAACATGCTAACCTCTCACCATTACCAATAACAGAGGTTACAACAAAACATGCTAATCTCTCACCATTACCAATAACAGAGACTACAACAAAACATGCTAACCTCTCACCATTACCAATAACAGAGGCTACAACAAAACATGCTAACCTCTCACCATTACCAATAACAGAGGCTACTACAAAACATGCTAACCTCTCACCATTACCACTAACAGAGGCTACAACAAAACATGCTAACCTCTCACCATTACCAATAACAGAGGCTACAACAAAACATGCTAACCTCTCACCATTACCAATAACAGAGGCTACAACAAAACATGCTAACCTCTCACCATTACCAATAACAGAGGCTACAACAAAACATGCTAACCTCTCACCATTACCAATAACAGAGACTACAACAAAACATGCTAACCTCTCACCATTACCAATAACAGAGGCTTCAACAAAACATGCTAACCTCTCACCATTACCAATAACAGAGACTACAACAAAACATGCTAACCTCTCACCATTACCAATAACAGAGGCTACAACAAAACATGCTAACCTCTCACCATTACCAATAACAGAGGCTACAACAAAACATGCTAACCTCTCACCATTACCAATAACAGAGGCTACAACAAAACATGCTAACCTCTCACCATTACCAATAACAGAGGCTACAACAAAACATGCTAACCTCTCACCATTACCAATAACAGAGGCTTCAACAAAACATGCTAACCTCTAACCATTATCAATAACAGAGGCCACAACAAAACATGCTAACCTCTCACCATTACCAATAACAGAGACTACAACAAAACATACTAACCTCTCACCATTACCAATAACAGAGGCTTCAACAAAACATGCTAACCTCTCACCATTATCAATAACAGAGACTACAACAAAACATGCTAACCTCTCACCATTACCAATAACAGAGGCTACAACAAAACATGCTAACCTCTCACCATTACCAATAACAGAGGATACAACAAAACATGCTAACCTCTCACCATTACCAATAACAGAGGATACAACAAAACATGCTAACCTCTCACCATTACCAATAACAGAGGATACAACAAAACATGCTAACCTCTCACCATTACCAATAACAGAGGATACAACAAAACATGCTAACCTCTCACCATTACCAATAACAGAGGCTACAACAAAACATACTAACTTCTCACCATTACCAATAACAGAGGATACAACAAACCATGCTAACCTCTCACCATTACCAATAACAGAGGACACAACAAAACATGCTAACCTCTCACCATTACCAATAACAGAGGCTACAACAAAACATGCTAACCTCTCACCATTACCAATAACAGAGGCTACAACAAAACATGTTAACCTCTCACCATTACCAATAACAGAGGCTACAACAAAACATGCTAACCTCTCACCATTACCAATAACAGAGGATACAACAGAACATGCTAACCTCTCACCATTACCAATAACAGAGGATACAACAAAACATGCTAACCTCTCACCATTACCAATAACAGAGGCTACAACAAAACATGCTAACCTCTCACCATTACCAATAACAGAGGCTACAACAAAACATGCTAACCTCTCACCATTACCAATAACAGAGGCTACAACAAAACATGTTAACCTCTCACCATTACCAATAACAGAGGCTAGAACAAAACATGCTAACCTCTCACCATCACCAATAACAGAGGCTACAACAAAACATGCTAACCTCTCACCATTACCAATAACAGAGGCTACAACAAAACATGCTAACCTCTCACCATTACCAATAACAGAGGCTACAACAAAACATGCTAACCTCTCACCATCACCAATAACAGAGGCTACAACAAAACATGCTAACCTCTCACCATTACCAATAACAGAGGCTACAACAAAACATGCTAACCTCTCACCATTACCACTAACAGAGGCTACAACAAAACATGCTAACCTCTCACCATTACCAATAACAGAGGCTAGAACAAAACATGCTAACCTCTCACCATTACCAATAACAGAGACTACAACAAAACATGTTAACCTCTCACCATTACCAATAACAGAGGCTAGAACAAAACATGCTAACCTCTCACCATCACCAATAACAGAGGCTACAACAAAACATGCTAAACTCTCACCATTACCAATAACAGAGGCTACAACAAAACATGCTAACCTCTCACCATTACCAATAACAGAGGCTACAACAAAACATGCTAACCTCTCACCATCACCAATAACAGAGGCTACAACAAAACATGCTAACCTCTCACCATTACCAATAACAGAGGCTACAACAAAACATGCTAACCTCTCACCATTACCACTAACAGAGGCTACAACAAAACATGCTAACCTCTCACCATTACCAATAACAGAGACTACAACAAAACATGCTAACCTCTCACCATTATCAATAACAGAGGCTACAACAAAACATGCTAACCTCTCACCATTACCAATAACAGAGGCTACAACAAAACATGCTAACCTCTCACCATTACCAATAACAGAGGCTACAACAAAACATGCTAACCTCTCACCATTACCAATAACAGAGGCTACAACAAAACATGCTAACCTCTCACCATTACCAATAACAGAGGTTACAACAAAACATGCTAACCTCTCACCATTACCAATAACAGAGACTACAACAAAACATGCTAACCTCTCACCATTACCAATAACAGAGGCTACAACAAAACATGCTAACCTCTCACCATTACCAATAACAGAGGCTACAACAAAACATGCTAACCTCTCACCATTACCACTAACAGAGGCTACAACAAAACATGCTAACCTCTCACCATTACCAATAACAGAGGCTACAACAAAACATGCTAACCTCTCACCATTACCAATAACAGAGGCTACAACAAAACATGCTAACCTCTCACCATTACCAATAACAGAGGTTACAACAAAACATGCTAACCTCTCACCATTACCAATAACAGAGGCTACAACAAAACATGCTAACCTCTCACCATTACCAATAACAGAGGCTACAACAAAACATGCTAACCTCTCACCATTACCAATAACAGAGGCTACAACAAAACATGCTAACCTCTCACCATTACCAATAACAGAGGCTACAACAAAACATGCTAACCTCTCACCATTACCAATAACAGAGACTACAACAAAACATGCTAACCTCTCACCATTACCAATAACAGAGGCTTCAACAAAACATGCTAACCTCTAACCATTATCAATAACAGAGGCCACAACAAAACATGCTAACCTCTCACCATTACCAATAACAGAGACTACAACAAAACATACTAACCTCTCACCATTACCAATAACAGAGGCTTCAACAAAACATGCTAACCTCTAACCATTATCAATAACAGAGACTACAACAAAACATGCTAACCTCTCACCATTACCAATAACAGAGGCTACAACAAAACATGCTAACCTCTCACCATTACCAATAACAGAGGATACAACAAAACATGCTAACCTCTCACCATTACCAATAACAGAGGCTACAACAAAACATGCTAACCTCTCACCATTACCAATAACAGAGGCTACAACAAAACATGCTAACCTCTCACCATTACCAATAACAGAGGTTACAACAAAACATGCTAACCTCTCACCATTACCAATAACAGAGACTACAACAAAACATGCTAACCTCTCACCATTACCAATAACAGAGGCTACAACAAAACATGCTAACCTCTCACCATTACCAATAACAGAGGCTACAACAAAACATGCTAACCTCTCACCATTACCAATAACAGAGGCTACAACAAAACATGCTAACCTCTCACCATTACCAATAACAGAGGCTACAACAAAACATGCTAACCTCTCACCATTACCAATAACAGAGGCTTCAACAAAACATGCTAACCTCTAACCATTATCAATAACAGAGGCCACAACAAAACATGCTAACCTCTCACCATTACCAATAACAGAGACTACAACAAAACATACTAACCTCTCACCATTACCAATAACAGAGGCCTCAACAAAACATGCTAACCTCTAACCATTATCAATAACAGAGACTACAACAAAACATGCTAACCTCTCACCATTACCAATAACAGAGGCTACAACAAAACATGCTAACCTCTCACCATTACCAATAACAGAGGATACAACAAAACATGCTAACCTCTCACCATTACCAATAACAGAGGATACAACAAAACATGCTAACCTCTCACCATTACCAATAACAGAGGATACAACAAAACATGCTAACCTCTCACCATTACCAATAACAGAGGATACAACAAAACATGCTAACCTCTCACCATTACCAATAACAGAGGCTACAACAAAACATACTAACTTCTCACCATTACCAATAACAGAGGATACAACAAACCATGCTAACCTCTCACCATTACCAATAACAGAGGACACAACAAAACATGCTAACCTCTCACCATTACCAATAACAGAGGCTACAACAAAACATGCTAACCTCTCACCATTACCAATAACAGAGGCTACAACAAAACATGTTAACCTCTCACCATTACCAATAACAGAGGCTACAACAAAACATGCTAACCTCTCACCATTACCAATAACAGAGGATACAACAGAACATGCTAACCTCTCACCATTACCAATAACAGAGGATACAACAAAACATGCTAACCTCTCACCATTACCAACAACAGAGGCTACAACAAAACATGCTAACCTCTCACCATTACCAATAACAGAGGCTACAACAAAACATGCTAACCTCTCACCATTACCAATAACAGAGGCTAGAACAAAACATGCTAACCTCTCACCATTACCAATAACAGAGGCTAGAACAAAACATGCTAACCTCTCACCATTACCAATAACAGAGGCTACAACAAAACATGCTAACCTCTCACCATTACCAATAACACAGACTACAACAAAACATGCTAACCTCTCACCATTACCAATAACAGAGGTTACAACAAAACATGCTAACCTCTCACCATTACCAATAACAGAGACTACAACAAAACATGCTAACCTCTCACCATTACCAATAACAGAGACTACAACAAAACATGCTAACCTCTCACCATTACCAATAACAGAGGCTACAACAAAACATGCTAACCTCTCACCATTAACCTCAAATAAAAGGTGACATTCTGTACTGTCACCTAATATGAAACATTGTATGTAAAATCCAAAATGCTGGAGCATAGCACCACATGTAAAACTGTAAGCTTCACTGTCCAAACACATATGGTGTGGACTATGTGTGCCTGGTAAACACATGTGGATCTGGTGAACAGTTATCAATTGTTGACCAACTACAGGAATACTGACCTCAGAGTCTCCAGTTTACAGTGGGGATTCCCCAGTCCAGCAGAGAGCAGCTTCACTCCTGAATTCTTCAGGTCATTGTTACTCAGGTCCAGATCTCTCAGGTGTGAGGGGTTTGACCTCAGAGCTGAGACCAGAGAAGCACAGCCTTCCTCTGTGACTTCACAGCCTGACAGCCTGCAAAGAGTCAAATCATATTAAAATCACACTGCTATCCTTTGGTGGTGAAAGTAGTGGCAGTATATTTTTCAACATATTCAGATATATCAGTGTCCTAAAACCTACCATATCTACTCATAAATCAATGTATCATTATTATAAATGTTCATAATATTACTTGTAGAGAGAAAAATGTATAGTACAAATATTTGAGTAGACTGACCAGACCAGTTTAAAAAGCAGTATCAGTCAAAATACAGACAGTGAGGTATCAGATTTAGATTGTATTGAGTATACAGTCCACACCATATCTATTTAGACAGTGAAGCTAACATTTTAAATGTGGCTCTATACTCCAACATTTTGGATTTCAGATCAAATGTTTCATATGAGGTGACAGTATATTATGTCACCTTTTATTTGAGGATATTTTAATACATATCTGAAATGAAAGCACTTGTTGTCTCCAGTCCCCCCGTTTGAAGAAGTCATAAGTATTCTGACCAATTCACTCATAGTATATTAAAATAGTCAAAAAGTTAAACATTTGGTCCAATATTTCTGGAACGGAATGACTACATCAAGCTTGTGACTCAAACTCGTTGATAGCATTTGCAGTTTGTTTTGGTTGTGTTTTGGGTTTTGTTTTGCCAAATTGTAACTGAAAGGTGGATGTTGACTGGAGTAACTTTGTTTATAAGTTAGTAGATAACATGTTTCTAAACACTACAAAATTAATCCAGATGATGCCACGATTAAGAAAAAAAGCATGAATGAATCATGAATAATAATGAGAGTGAAAGTAACAGAGGCTACAACAAAACATGCTAACCTCTCACCATTACCAATAACAGAGGCTACAACAAAACATGCTAACCTCTCACCATTACCAATAACAGAGGCTACAACAAAACATGCTAACCTCCCACCATTACCAATAACAGAGACTACAACAAAACATGCTAACCTCTCACCATTACCAATAACAGAGGATAAAACAAAACATGCTAACCTCTCACCATTACCAATAACAGAGACTACAACAAAACATGCTAACCTCTCACCATTACCAATACCAGAGGATAAAACAAAACATGCTAACCTCTCACCATTACCAATAACAGAGGCTACAACAAAACATGCTAACCTCTCACCATTACCAATAACAGAGGCTACAACAAAACATGCTAACCTCTCACCATTACCAATAACAGAGACTACAACAAAACATGCTAACCTCTCACCATTACCAATAACAGAGACTACAACAAAACATGCTAACCTCTCACCATTACCAATAACAGAGGCTACAACAAAACATGCTAACCTCTCACCATTACCAATAACAGAGACTACAACAAAACATGCTAACCTCTCACCATTACCAATAACAGAGGGGGTCTGATCTTTGTGCCTCTATAACTTTGTTATTCGTCATTATTCACAATTCATTCATGATTATTCATTATCTTGGTAGCATCCACATGAATGTAGAAGTCTTCAGAAACATCTTCTATTCTTACTGACAATACAAGTGAAGTGCCTCCAAAATGACAGGACATTATTCACCATTCAGTTTCTAGTAGGAAAAATATAATCTAAAACACAACCAAGACAAACTGCAAATGAATTTAACAAGTTTATAGAATCACAAGCTTGATGTAATCACTGCAGGCATGGAATATGGGACCAAATACTAAACTTATGACTACTTTAATACAATATAAGTGAATTTGTCCAAATATTTACAACTTTATCAAGTAGGAGAATTAGATACACTTTCATTTCTAAACGGTGTATGGTGTGGACTATGTGTGTCTGGTAAACACATGTGGATCTGGTGAATAGTTATCACTTGTTGACCAACTACAGGAATACTGACCTCAGAGTCTCCAGTTTACAGTGGGGATTCCCCAGTCCAGCAGAGAGCAGCTTCACTCCTGAATCATTCAGGTCATTGTTACTCAGATCCAGCTCTCTCAGGTGTGAGGGGTTTGACTCCAGAGCTGAGACCAGAGAAGCACAGCCTTCCTCTGTGACTCCACAGCCTGACAGCCTGACAAAGAGATCATCATGACTTCACAAACATACTGTTAATTAACGAGTAGTGTAGAAGGACAATGGCAGATGCATTTGGTTTATTCTCTCAAACAACATATAGATTAATCTTCCGTCAGCTAGAATTGTATGGTCATATTGTTATACTAATGTGAAAATCAATGCATTGATTTAATATGTTTTTCAATATAATATTATATACATATTATAATATATATTTTTCTCTAAACTGAATATTTCTTCCAGATGATTCTTCCAGATGATGTCATTTTATTTACTCACAGAGCAGCTCTGGAGGCTTTGACCACTGGCAGAGATCATCATGACTTCACAAACATACTGTAAATTAACGAGTAGTGTAGCAGGACAATGGCATACGCATTTGGTTTATTCTCTCAAACAACATATAGATTCATCGTCCGTCAGCTAGAATTGTATGGTCATATTGTTATACTAATGTGAAAATCAATGAATTGATTTAATATGTTTTTCAATATAATATTATATACATATTATAATATATTTTTTTCTCTAAACTGAATATTTCTTCCAGAAGATTAGTTAAATATCATTTGATGTACTCACAGAGCAGCTCTGGAGGCTTTGACCACTGGCAGCAGCCTCTGAAGACCTTCCTCTGATCTGGAGTATTTCTTCAGGTCAAACACATCCAGCTCCTTTTCTGAAGTCAGCAACACAAAGACCAGAGCTGACCACTGTGCCGGTGACAGTTCTTCTTCTGAGAGACTTCCTGAACTCAGGTATCTTTGGACCTCCTCCACTAGAGAATGGTCATTCAGTTCATTCAGACAGTGGAACAGATTGATGCACCTTTCTGGAGAGGGATTCTCCCTGATCTTCTCCTTGATGTACTTGACTGTTTCTTCATTGCTCTTTGAGCTGCTTCTTGTCTTTGTCAGTAGACCTCGTAAGTGCTTCTGATTGGACTCCAGTGAGAGGCCCAGAAGGAAGCGGAGGAAAAGGTCCAGGTTTCCCATCTCACTTTGTAAGGCTTTATCCACAGCACTCTTGTAGACAGTAACTTTACGCCTTTGTTTGATCCTCACAGAAAAGTTCCTGGACGTTGATTGAGGTTTGGCCATTAGATTCTCATTGTTGTTGTTGAATGAGAGGAACACATATACTGCAGCCAGAAACTCCTGAATGCTCAGATGCACGAAGCAGTACACCTTGTCCTGGTACAGCCCACATTCCTCTTTAAAGAGCTGTGTGCACAATCCTGAGTACACTGAGGCTTCATTGACATCAATGCCAGCCTCTTTCAGGTCTTCTTCATAGAAAATCAGATTGCCATTCACAAGCTGTTGAAAAGCCAGTTTTCCCAGTGACAGAATGCTCTCTTTATTCCAGTGTGGACCTGTCTCTTCTTTCCCAAGATACTTTTCATTCTTCTGTTTGGTATGAAACACCACAAGGTGTGTGTACATCTCAGTCAGAGTCTTGGGCATCTCTTCTCTCTTATGTTTCAGCATGTGTTCAAGGACTGTTGCAGAAATCCAACAGAAGACTGGAATGTGGCACATGATGTGGAGGCTCCTTGATGTCTTTATGTGTGAAATGATTCTGTTGGCCAGGTCCTCATCACTGAATCTCTTCCTGAAGTACTCCTCCTTCTGTGGGTCATTGAACCCTCGTACCTCTGTCACCAGGTCAACACACCCTGAAGGGATCTTATTGGCTGCTGCAGGTCGGGTAGTTATCCAGAGGAGAGCAGAGGGAAGCAGATTTCCCTTGATGAGATTTGTCAGCAGAACATCCACTGAGGTTGACTCTGTGACGTCACAACAGATCTTGTTCTTCTGGAAGTCTAGGGGCAGTCGGCACTCATCCAGACCATCAAAGATGAACAGAACTTTGTACTTGTTGTAGTTGGAGATTCTTGATTCTTTGGTTTCCATTGAGAAGTGATTGAGAAGTTCAATGAAAGTGTGTTTGTCCTCTCTCATCAAATTCAGCTCCCGGAAAGGGAATGAAAATACAAATTGGACATCCTGATTTGCTTTTCCTTCAGCCCAGTCCAGAATAAACTTCTGCACAGAGACTGTTTTTCCAATGCCAGCGACTCCCTTTGTCAGCACAGTTCTGATAAGTTTGTCTTGTCCAGTTAAGGGTTTGAAGATGTCGTTACATTTGATTGCAGTCTCTGGTCTTGCTTGTTTCCTGGTTGTTGTCTCAATCTGTCTCAGCTCATGTTCATTATTGACCTCTCCTGTTCCACCCTCTGTGATGTAGAGCTCTGTGTAGATCTTATTGAGAAGTGTTGGGTTTTCTTGTTTAGCGATCCCCTCAAATACACATTGAAACTTCTTCTTTAGATTAGATTTGAGTTCACGTTGGCAAATCACAGCAAGCTCATCTGAATCTAGAAAAAACACAGAGGATATTAATATTAAGTGCCTACATCAATGTGTAAATGTTTTCATAATGCATTACAGACTGGTGTGACTGATTATGTAATTATTGGTATTATTAATGTTGTCTCTCTCTCTCTAAATTAATCACCACAACACATCCCTGCTGCTACTTGATGAGGTCACTAGGTGTTGTGTTAAGGCTTCTACAATATCATTGAGTTACACAGCTACTTTAGCTGTACTTTAGCTACAGCTTTTAAATGTTATAAAACAGCATTCAACATGAGGCAGACAGATCTTACAGTTCTCCAGTGTGTCAGCAAGCTCCTTCTGGTTCATTTTCCTCAGGACGTGCAGTGTGATCTTCAGAGCCCCCTCTCTGGCACTGCTCTCCTGCTTCTCATCTTCAGCATCCACCACTTCCTCATCCTGCTTCTGACTCTCAAAGCCTTCTGGGAGTTCTGGACTAAGAATCCTCTTGAACATCTTCAGCTCGTTCTTCACAAATGTAATAATATTCTCTTCAAGCAACTGAAATAAATCAAGTAAATAAGTTAAGCAAGAGAAGAAATGCTTTCTCATTAACACATTAATGAATGATTGACAGATCAACTTTACTTGAGGTCAACAAAAACAAATGTACATAACAGGACCACATACACTGAATATGGAGGCCA
>NC_042989.1:42795858-42798358 GCF_901001165.1 Salmo trutta
TAGGACTATAAAAATCGACAAAAGTATTAGCCTATGGATTATGAAAACAGCTAAAATAAATGTGAAAATGGGAGAGGAGAAATGACTAGAGACAGTGTTGTTTAACTCACTGACCATGACCCATGAGTTCTTCTTACCTTTGTTCAGTAGAAAAGTCTCCCTCTCTAAAGGATATAGGTTCAAACATAGACTGGTCACTCTTCATGGACACACAGCTGGGGACAGGGGAGGCTGGTCTCTCCTGCTTGATTGGACTTCAACACAACAGAGACAAACATTACATCTCTCATCTACTCTGATCTCAGATGGGAAACATAGGAAGAGCTCTGGATCAGACAGACAGACAGACAGACAGACAGACAGACAGAAAGACAGACAGACAGACAGACAGACAGACAGACAATGACAGACAGAGACAGACACAGACACATACAGACAAACAGACACATAGAGACAGAGAAAGACACACAGACAGAGAAAGACACACAGACAGATACAGAGACACACACAGACAGACACACAGACACATACAGACAGACACATTCAGACAGAGACAGACACAGACAGACAGACACATACATACAGAGGGAGAGAGACAGACAGAAAGACAGACAGACAGACAGACAGACAGACAGACAGTTAGAGACAGACAATGACAGACAGAGACAGACACAGACACATACCGACAGACACATACAGACAGAGAAAGACACACAGACAGAGAGACAGACAGACAGACAGACAGACAGACAGACAGACAGACAGAGAACGACACACAGACAGACAGAGACAGACACACAGACATATAGGCACAGAGACAGACACTGAGACAGACAAACACAGAAACAGACAGAAACACAGAAACAGACACACCGACAGAGAGACAGACAGAGATAGACACAGAGAGACAGAGAGAGAGACAAAGACAGACACAGTGACAGTGAGACAGAGACACACAGACAGACAGAGACAGACAGACAGTGAAAGACACACAGACAGTGAAAGACACACAGACA
The DNA here is from genome assembly GCF_901001165.1 of Salmo trutta. Classification (NCBI taxonomy): domain Eukaryota; kingdom Metazoa; phylum Chordata; class Actinopteri; order Salmoniformes; family Salmonidae; genus Salmo; species Salmo trutta. The sequence continues at coordinate 42,796,875 of NC_042989.1, forward strand.
GAGAAAGACACACAGACAGACAGACAGAGACAGACAGAGACAGACACACAGACAGAAACAGACACACAGACAGTGAAATACACACAGACAGAGACAGACACAGACAGACAGACAGACAGGCAGAGAGACAGGCAAAGAGACAGAGACAGAGACAGAGACAGAGACAGACAGACAGACAGACAGACAGACAGACAGACAGACAGACAGACAGACAGACAGACAGACAGACGGAGATAGATACACAGACAGACAGACAGACAGACAGACAGACAGACAGACAGACAGACAGGCAGACAGACAGACAGACAGACAGACAGACAGACAGACAGACAGACAGACAGACAGACAAACGGAGATAGATACACAGACAGACAGACAGACAGACAGACAGACAGACAGACAGACTGAGAGCGAGAGACAGACAGACAGAAACACACAGGGATAGACGAATAGAGACAGACACAGAGACATACACAGAGACAGACACAGAGAGAAACACACATACAGAGGCAGAAATCAGACAGACAGACAGACAGACAGACAGACAAGACAGACAGACAGAAAGACATAAAGACAGACAGACAGACAGACAGACAGACAGACAGACAGACAGACAGACAGACAGACAGACAGACAGACAGACAGACAGACAGACAGACAGACAGACAGACAGAGAGACTGTGAGGGAATATTGTGTTTGTTTAATATTGTTTTAGGACTATAAAAATCGACAAAAGTATTAGCCTATGGATTATGAAAACAGCTAAAATAAATGTGAAAATGGGAGAGGAGAAATGACTAGAGACAGTGTTGTTTAACTCACTGACCATGACCCATGAGTTCTTCTTACCTTTGTTCAGTAGAAAAGTCTCCCTCTCTAAAGGATATAGGTTCAAACATAGACCGGTCACTCTTCATGGACACACAGCTGGGAACAGGGGAGGCTGGTCTCTCCTGCTTGATTGGACTTCAACACAACAGAGACAAACATTACATCTCTCATCTACTCTGATCTCAGATGGGAAACATAAGAAGAGCTCTGGATCAGACAGACAGACAGACAGACAGACAGACAGACAGACAGACAGACAGACAGACAGACAGAGACAGACACATACAGACAAACAGACACATAGAGACAGAGAAAGACACACAGACAGAGAAAGACACACAGACAGAGAAAGACAGACAGACAGACAGACAGACAGACAGACAGACAGACAGACAGACACACAGAAAGACAGACAGACAGAGACAGATAGAGACAGACACACAGACAGAAACAGACACACAGACAGAGACAGACACACAGACAGATACAGAGACACACACAGACAGACACACAGACAGACACAGACACATACAGACAGACACATACAGACAGAGACAGACACAGACAGACAGACACATACATACAGAGAGAGAGAGACAGACAGACAGACAGACAGACAGACAGACAGACAGACAGACAGACAGACAGACAG
>NC_042989.1:42803358-42868358 GCF_901001165.1 Salmo trutta
GCTAGCTTACCTAGCTGTACCGACTAGCTAGGATAACTAGGATGCTGCTGGTAGAGTAGTGTGCCACACAATCTACTAAACCCAGTCTTTACAGTGGGTTACATTAGTAATATTCATTTTTCTCTATGTTAAACAAACATTTATTAAAACAATACTTTGAGATCTGGGCCCATGTCCACAAAGCGTCTCAGAGTAGAAAATAGGTTGTATAAGTGCTGAGAATACAGACATTTTACACTTACTGGTTAAATTAAAGCTATGCATGAAGTCTCTAGTCCCACCTAGTCGGCAGATATTTAGGACACCTCGTGAGCTGTCCTAAGTAGTTAAGAGTTAACAGCAGGTGTCTTGATAATACTATAGAATAATGCAGCGAGTCAGTGGTTCCTGCACCACATGTAAATACTTTGGATGAGTAAAAATAATGTTTTATATTTCTATATGATCAATCTATAAAACAGTGGCCGGGTGCTGGAAAAAACAGGTGGAATTGATCTGACCACTGGGGGTCTGCTGGGTTCACATCCTCAAAACATTAACCTTTTCTTGATCATAACTCGAGAGGTTCTTCTTCACTGAACCCAAAAATATATTTAACTTTAAGAGATTCCATATATTAAGGAAGTGATAGAAGCCATTTTGGTTCTATAAGGAACCTTCTTTTCTAAGAGTGTATAATAATAAACACATTTTTCATTTGTTTATTTAATTATCTACATCATGTTATTTCAAGTTATCCCTTTGGAGCGCAACATCACGCTGTTCATAAATTATCCTAAATTGGGCATGGCTATGAATTTGTCACGTCCTGACCAGTAAAAGGGGTTATTTGTTATTGTAGTTTGGTCAGGACATGGCAGGGGGGTATTTGTTTTATGTGGTTCGGGCTATGTATTTAGGTAGAGGGGTGTTTGGTTTATGCGGTCCGCGGTTTGTTAGTCTATGTTCTATATTAGTATATTTCTATGTTCTATCTAGTCTATTGTAGTTCTATGTTTAGTTAATTGGGGTTGGACCCTTCAATTGGAGGCAGCTGGTTATCGTTGATTAGGAGGTTGTTTGTCATGGGATTTTGTGGGAGATTATTTCTTGTTTTGCTGTGTCACCCGTGACAGAATTGGGCAATTGAAGGCATCTAGGGTGTTCCAGCTAAACAATGGATGTATAGCATTTTGCAATAAAACATTTTTTATACTCAAATTATACACAATTTAAAGCTATTAATGAAAAATCTGAGAACAGTAATATTGAAGGTACCCATAAGCAACCATTTCTGATTAAAAAACAAATGTGAACATTTTTGGAAATATCATTTTTGAAATAAACTATTAATAATTCTTAAACAAAATTGTCATCTCACCTCTTAGATTTGGTGTCATGTTTCCCAGAGAGACTCATTTTAGAGACAGGGTCCCCCTCCTCTCTCTCCCCAGAGAGACTCATTTTAGAGACAGCGTCCCCCTCCTCTCTCTCCCCAGAGAGACTCATTTTAGAGACAGGGTCCCCCTCCTCTCTCTCCCCAGAGAGACTCATTTTAGAGACAGGACCCCCCTCCTCTCTCCCCCCAGAGAGACTCATTTTAGAGACAGGACCCCCCTCCTCTCTCTCCCCAGAGAGACTCATTTTAGAGACAGGACCTCCCTCCTCTCTCTCAGAGATCCAGCATGTTGGTTAACACAGTGACAACTGAACAGAGATCCAACATGTTGGTTGTGGTTAACACAGTGACAACTAAACAGAGATCCAGCATGTTGGTTGTGGTTAACACAGTGACAACTAAACAGAGATCCAGCATGTTGGTTGTGGTTAACACAGTGACAACTAAACAGAGATCCAGCATGTTGGTTGTGGTTAACACAGTGACAACTAATTATTGATTGTCAATTGTTCACATTTCTTAATGATCTCTTTGAGAAATAAAACATTAATTAACAGACATAGAAACAGTCAGGTGATTTAAAGCATCACATGAACATGTAGTTGTGACATTTCATCTCCATGGTAACTGTCAATAATAATAATAAGTTACTGTTTGTTAAGGTAGTTATAGACAGAACAGCAACAATAACAATAATAATAATAATAATACTAATAATAATAAGTTACTGTTTGTTAAGGTAGTTATAGACAGAACAACAACAATAACAACAATAATAATAATAATAATAATAAGTCTCTGTTTGTTAAGGTAGTTATAGACAGTACAGAAACAATAACAATTATAATAATAATAATAATAATAATCATATTAATAACAATAATAATAATAACAATAATAATAATAATAACAATAATAAGTCTCTGTTTGTTAAGGTAGTTATAGACAGTAGAGCAACAATAACAATAACAATAACAATAATAATAATAATAATAATAACTATAATAATAATAACAATAATAATAATAATAATAAGTATCTATTTGTTAAGGTAGTTATAGACAGAACAACAACAATAACAATAATAATAATAATAATAATAATAATAATTCACTGTTTGTTAAGGTAGTTATAGACAGTGCAGCAACAATAACAATAATAATAATAATAATAATAATAATAATAATAATAATTCACTGTTTGTTAAGGTAGTTATAGACAGTGCAGCAACAATAACAATAATAATAATAATAACATTAATAATAATAATAATAAGTTACTGTTTGTTAAGGTAGTTATAGACAGAACAACAACAATAACAATAATAATAATAATAACAATAATAATAATAATAATAATAAGTCTCTGTTTGTTAAGGTAGTTATAGACAGTGCAGCAACACAAGGCCATGTCTCACACTTATTTTTATTCATTAAAATTAGGATATTTATTGTCTTTCAATCTGTTCTTTTCTATCTGAGAATGTAGACAGAAGGGCTAAAACGGACATGATTGATCTGAGGGGGAAATCATTGATCCATTCAGAAAGTTTATTTGCAACAAGTAAGAGATTGTATATTATGTCATGTAGGCTAGGTTATAATGTATAGTAGTGGGTTGTTAGTGATATGTAAAGTAGGCTAGGTTATAATGTATAGTAGTGGGTTGTTAGTGATATGTAAAGTAGGCAAGGTTATAATGTATAGTAGTGGGTTGTTAGTGATATGTAGATGTTATATTATGTAAAGTAGATTAGGTTATAATGTATAGTAGTGGGTTGTTAGTGATATGTAGATGTTATATTATGTAAAGTAGGCTAGGTTATAATGTATAGTAGTGGGTTGTTGGTGATATGTAGATGTTATATAATGTAAAGTAGGCTAGGTTATAATGTATAGTAGTGGGTTGTTAGTGATATGTAGATGTTATATTATGTAAAGTAGACTAGGTTATAATGTATAGTAGTGGGTTGTTAGTGATATGTAGATGTTATATTATGTAAAGTAGGCTAGGTTATAATGTATAGTAGTGGGTTGTTAGTGATATGTAGATCGCGGTATAAACTTCAGATACAGACTACATATCATAGATGACCAGCCTAAACCTGTTCAGATCAGTTCACAGATCAGTTCACCTCAAATAAGCATATTATACTAATAAAACATCTTAATTATCTATGTTACCCAACTAATTCTGATTCGTCCACGACATTAGTGATATGTAGATCGCGGTATATACCTCAGCTACAGACTACATATCATAGATGACCAGTCTAAATCTGTTCAGATCAGTTCACAGAGAACATCAGGTTTGTCAGCATGATAAGTGATCATAGTCTTATAATAGTTTGTAGGTAGCCTAGACCTACGAGAGTCTGTCTGGACTATGCTGTGGCCCTCACCAACTGGCCCCCTGGCTCATAGAGACTAAAGGACTATGCTGTGGCCCTCACCACCTGGCCATCTGGCCCATAGAGACTAAAGGACTATGCTGTGGCCCTCACCAACTGGCCATCTGGCCCATAGAGACTAAAGGACTATGCTGTGGCCCTCACCAACTGGCCATCTGGCCCATAGAGACTAAAGGACTATGCTGTGGCCCTCACCAACTGGCCATCTGGCCCATAGAGACTAAAGGACTATGCTGTGGCCCTCACCAACTGGCCATCTGGCCCATAGAGACTAAAGGACTATGCTGTGGCCCTCACCAACTGGCCATCTGGCCCATAGAGACTAAAGGACTATGCTGTGGCCCTCACCAACTGGCCATCTGGCCCGTAGAGACTAAAGGACTCTACACTCTGTGCTGCACACCACATCAAGCCATCTCTGATCTGGACACTAAATAACTGAACTATACTGCATTAGCTTCCTGTTCATCTCTCTTAGATATATTTACACTGATACTGTAAATGTGGACATCCACTGTTTATCAACTGTATATCCACTGTACTGTATATAAACTGTATATCCACTGCACTGTATATCAACTGTATATCCACTGTACTGTATATCAACTGTATATCCACTGTACTGTATATCAACTGTATATCCACTGTACTGTATATAACTGTATATCCACTGTACTGTATATCCACTGTACTGTATATCAACTGTATAGCCACTGTACTGTTTATCAACTGTATATCCACTGTACTGTATATCAACTGTATATCCACTGTACTGTATATCCACTGTACTGTATATAACTGTATATCCACTGTACTGTATATCCACTGTACTGTATATCAACTCTATATCCACTGTACTGTATATCCACTGTACTGTATATCAACTCTATATCCACTGTACTGTATATCCACTGTACTGTATATCAACTGTATATCCACTGTACTGTATATCCACTGTATATCCACTGTACTGTATATCAACTGTATATCCACTGTACTGTATAGCCACTGTTCATTCTCTTATAGCTCTACTCCCACTCTACCGAGTTGTGTGTAATGTTGTAGGGAAACTTTGTGTTAACTCTTCTGTCTGTATTCTGTCACTAAATGTTGTCTATCACTATCAGCACCATATCACCATGGTAAATGATGTGTACAGATAAAATATCTTAATTTGATCACCCCAGAAGAGATTTCCTGCAAATGTAAAACGTGTTGTGTATTTGAGGTTTAAAAAGGCTCACAACCAGAACATGTCAAGTCATTGAGATATTTTCCGTTCTGCTGAGAGAGCAGCTTCCTGATGACTAGCAATCTGTTTATTCTGATGGATGAGGCCTGAGATGGAATGTGAAGCTAACTGAAGCTGGCTAACTTTAGAAAACCGGTATATCTAGCTTGCATCATAGTACACCCCCCAGGCTACGTTCAGGTTTCAGCATCAGGCAGGTATAAACAGCCGAGTCGTAGGCTACAATCTGGGTTGTATTCATTAGTTTACTCCACAGCCAACAGTTTTGAAATGTTACAGAAACAGTTTACTCCAAACACTGTACAACGTGGACTAAACGGTTTCTCTGTTCAAACGTTTTGCTACGGTCGGCACTAATGAATACACACAACCTGTTCTGAGGAAGTGTAATTTGTGGTTAGGCTTTCCACAATACTTACTTGTCTCTCTTTCACACAACTGAGTGAAAATCATAAACAGTAGATTAGAAAGAGAAAATGTTTGTTTGTTGCTTGTTGTGTTTTAAGCCTGTTTGAGAAGACAAGTCTATAGACCTATGATAGGGTACACTCTTAGAATAAAGGCTTCCAAACGGGTCCTCCGTCTGTCCCCATAGGAGAACACTTTTTTTGTTCCAGGTAGAACCCTTCTGGCTTCCATGTAGAACCCTCTGTGGAAAGGGTTCTGTATGGAACACAAAAGTGTTCTACCTAGTACCAAAAAGGGTTCTACAAAGGGTTCTCCTATGGGGACAGCCAAAGATCCCTTTTAGATTCTAGATAGTGTAGGAGCGATCCCCCTGGGGCACACAGATGGGCACAGAATGAATTCACCCCACACATCTAATTTATATCGAAAACATTTTAAGGAGAGTAGGACTATTATAATACTGTCCACCAAAAATATCATCAACTATATGAATACACATAACAATATCATCAACTATATGAATACACACAACAATATCATCAACTATATTAATACACACAACAATATCATCAACTATATTAATACACACAACAATATCATCAACTATATGAATACACATAACAATATCATCAACTATATGAATACACATAACAATATCATCAACTATATGAATACACATAACAATATCATCAACTATATGAATACACACAACAATATCATCAACTATATTAATACACACAACAATATCATCAACTATATGAATACACATAACAATATCATCAACTATATGAATACACATAACAATATCATCAACTATATTAATACACATAACAATATCATCAACTATATGAATACACATAACAATATCACCAACTATATTAATACACATAACAATACCATCAACTATATGAATACACATAACAATATCATCAACTGTATTAATACACATAACAATATCATCAACTATATTAATACACATAACAATACCATCAACTATATGAAAACACATAGCAATCGTCGTCTTACCTTTTATCTCTCAATAGAAACAGAGTCTGGTTGATCATTCGGTCGTCGAAAGTTACTTTCGTTTGCTCTGCTCATTTACATATCAGGTTCTACCTGTTCTCTCTCCCACTCCCTCTCTCTTTACAGCTCTTACAATGTGCCTTGGAATACATTCACAGCTGTCTGGAAGTCTATTGGAGGGATGTGATACCATTCTTCCACAAGAAATTCCATCATTTGGTGTTTTGTTGATGGTGGTGTTCTATTGTGTTGAGACCTGGTGACTGAGACGGCCATGGCATATTGTGAAACATCAGCAAGTTCAGCAGTCTTCATCACTGAAGCTCCTGCCAATCGTGCCCCAACAATCACCAATCGTTAAGCTCTTCCCGAGCATGGTCACAGTCTCTGCTGGTTGCAGCTCCTCTCTCCCCAGGGGTAGCAGCTCCTCTCTCCCCAGGGGTAGCAGCTCCTCTCTCCCCAGGGGTAGCAGCTCCTCTCTCCCCAGGGGTTGCAGCTCCTCTCTCCCCAGGGGTAGCAGCTCCTCTCTCCCCAGGGGTAGCAGCTCCTCTCTCCCCAGGGGTAGCAGCTCCTCTCTCCCCAGGGGTAGCAGCTCCTCTCTCCCCAGGGGTAGCAGCTCCTCTCTCCCCAGGGGTAGCAGCTCCTCTCTCCCCAGGGGTATCAGCTCCTCTCTCCCCAGGGGTAGCAGCACAAAAACACACACACACAGTGGACACACAGGACACACTGGACAAACACACACACACACACTGGACAAACACACACACACACACACACACACACACACACACACACACACACACACACACACACACACACACACACACACACACACACACACACACACACACACACACACACACACACACACACACACACACGCACACACACACTGGACAAACACACCTTAATATGGGAGGACAGGCTTGTAATGGCTGGAGGGGAATTTGTGGAATGGTCTGAAACATGTGGTTTCCATGGTTTCCATTTCATTCTCTCTGTTCCAGACGTTATTATGAGCCGTCCTCCCCTCAGCAGCCTCCACTGGTATGTACTGTCCTATATGTGAGAGAGCTCAATATACCCAGAACAACATGCAGTCTTTCCACAAGACTCCCATGAAGTTATAGTGTGACGTTATGAGTTGACGTTAACCTTTCAGGTGGGACACTAGCTGCTTATTTCCCTCATTAAAATGCTAATCATTTTATAACATTTTTGACATGCGTTTTTCTGGATATTTTTGTTGTTATTCTGTCTCTCACTGTTCAAATAAACCTCCCATTAAAATGATAGACTGATCATTTCTTTGTCAGTGGGCAAACGTACAAAATCAGCAGGGGATCAAATACTTTTTTCCCTCACTGTAGACTTTATTTTTATTTTATTGTGTTATTGACTGTATGCTTGTTTATTCCATGTGTAACTCTGTGTTGTTGTTTGTGTCGCACTGCTTTGCTTTATCTTTATCCAGGTCGCAGTCGCACTTGTTCTCAACTAGCCTACCTTGTTAAGTAAAGGTGAAATAAAAATAAATAAATAAAAAATATCTGACAAGTAATCTAACAGTTCCACAACAACTACCTTATACACACAAGTGTAAAGGAATGAATAAGAATATGTACATAAAAATATATAAATGAGTGATGGCTGAACGGCATAAGCAAGATACAGTAGATGGTATAGAGTACAGTATATACATATGAGATGAGTAATGTAGGGTATGTAAACATTATATAAAGTGGCATTGTTTAAAGTGGCTAGTGATACATTTAATTACATCAATTTTTCCATTATTAAAGTGGCTAGAGATTTGAGGCTGTATGTTGGCAGCAGTCTCTCTGAGTTAGTGATGGCTGTTTAACAGTCTGATGGCCTTGAGATAGAAGCTGTTTTTCAGTCTCTCTGTCCCAGCTTTGATGCACCTGTACTGACCTTGCCTTCTGGATGTTAGCGGGGTGAACAGGCAGTGGCTCGGGTGGTTGATGTCCTTGATGATCTTTTTGGCCTTCCTGTGACATCGGGAGAGAGTATACACTATTCAGCACAGGTCAAAAAGTGATTGATGAGGTATTTTATGTGTCACGTGGTTATGCCCATATATGTACATCCTGCCAGGAAGTTCTCACGCTGTCGAGTGAGTGTTTATGTAACCTGATCGTGCATCTGTTTAGGTTAAAGCATGTATTTACATTAAAGCTGTCAAGATGATTGATGTGTAGTTACCTTGTTGAACATGTGTAATGGGTTTGAACATTTTAAAGAGTAGGGCCACTGTTGTAGTGAGCTTCTGGCCTGGCTGTTGTACATGAAACAGTATTTTCCGGGTGGGTATTGGTCAGTATAAGTAAACAGCTGTGAACACGACGAGCGACAAGAAACCTCGAGAGTTAAACTACCGAAGACTCTAAAGAAGAAAGAAATAAAACATGTCTCCGAGACCAATTGTAGGTGTATTGTGTCCTTCGTGTCATGAACACAACAATAAAACCACCGAAGCCATTCTTTGTGAGGCCCCTGATTTTTTAATGGTGTGCTGGATATTAGTGAAGGACATATGGGTTACACTTTCCAACCAGACGATTCTACCAGACCTGTTAGTTGGTATGTATTCTCCAAAGCTACCAGATCTGTTAGTTGGTATGTATTCTCCAAAGCTACCAGATCTGTTAGTTGGTATGTATTCCCCAAAGCTACCAGATCTGTTAGTTGGTATGTATTTTCCAAAGCTACCAGATCTGTTAGTTGGTATGTATTCCCCAAAGCTACCAGATCTGTTAGTTGGTATGTATTTTCCAAAGCTACCAGATCTGTTAGTTGGTATGTATTCTCCAAAGTTACCAGATCTGTTAGTTGGTATGTATTCTCCAAAGCTACCAGATCTGTTAGTTGTATTTTCTGCACAGAGGTCAACTATTTGTGCCTGTCTTTAGCTTCAGGTGGGGAGATTATTTTAAAGTCCTTGAAATGATGAAACATGTGGAAATTACTTTCCAACATCGTGAACATTCGCGTCTATGGGCCTTTCAGTCTTCAAGACAGAACATGGGCCAAAAGACCAGAAGGTTGATATATCATGGAACAGAAAACATACCAAACCTGGAAGGGTCTGGAGATCAAAGGGGGAAGAGACAGTGTCTGAACCGGCCACATCTTGATGATGGGGATTTAGAGATGGATGGGGGTGTTGGTTTACAATAGACCCTTCACAAGGCCCTTTTCTCTAAGGAATTAGAGAATAATTACATATCAACATGTATATGTTTATATATTGTTCAATAATAACGTGTAATATGTATGCATTTCGGGTACTAACGATTTAAAAAAATGTAATTTACTTTGAATGAAATATCAGGCTCTCTCTGTCTATGTACCGCAAAGGTTGGGTGTGTGTGTGTGTGCGTGTGTGTGGAAGGTCTTTGAAACAACTGTCTGAAAACAGTAGGCTGTTGTTGCGGCCAAGGACCTCATGACTTCTGAACCTCCAAAAGACTTCCCAGCATAAACAGAAGGGGAGTCTGAAATAAATTTAAATTTAAAAAAATGTCAGAAAAAATTTGTGTTAATTTTAATATTGCATATTATAACGGAATGATTTTTAATAAGGTGTTAAATATATTTATATGGACCAGAATGCACTAGGGTCTACATAGGTATTTATGTGTTAAACCAGAATGGACTAGGACCTACATAGGTATTTATGTGTTAAACCAGAATGGACTAGGACCTACATAGGTATTTATGTGTTCAACCAGAATGGACTAGGACCTACATAGGTATTTATGTGTTAAACCAGATTGGACTAGGGTCTACATATGGGTTTATCCCAACATGTTTTGGATAAAGCATATTTATCAGGCGGTTAAATAGCCCTCACTAACTCAGAGAGGCTGGAGCCACCTAGTGGATCAATGGCACCACCTAGTGGATCAATGGCACCACCTAGTGGATCAATGGCACCACCTAGTGGATCAATGGCACCAGCTAGTGGATCAATGGCACCACCTAGTGGATCAATGGCACCACCTAGTGGATCAATGGCACCACCTAGTGGATCAATGGCACCACCTAGTGGATCAATGGCACCACCTAGTGGATCAATGGCACCACCTAGTGGATGTTCAGTTACATAACCAAACATTATGTGACTTTTTCATTTTAGATGTGTCTGTGTTGAATGTAGCTAAAATGTTAGCATAATAATAACATAGATAAATATATATTTGATCATATTTACCACCTGCACACCCACTCTCTCTCTCATAAGGTTTCTTCAAATATTTAACAGTTGTTATACACATGGATTTGGTAATTCATATTATTACTATATGTTGTTTTTATGTCAATTGTATGTATTTTTAAGTAAAAATGAATATATTTTGTATAAATATATTTTAATATTTAAAACGTGGATGACATCCAATTTTCAGGTAATTAATATTGTTACTATATGGTGTTTTATGTCAATTGTATTTATTTTTTAATATTTTTTTTATATATTTTTATAAATATATACATATATTTTATATTATTTAAAACATCTATAGGATACCCTACATTTACCCAGGTGTTACCAGCAATAATTGATTTGGATCATCAACCATCAGAAGTGATCATTATAGAAGACGATGATTTTGAGGACCAACAGACTGCAGGTGTATCTTTACTCAGTCCCACGCCATCAAGATACTTTAGACGTGAGTCAATAATAACATGTGTAATAATCTTTATATATTAAGCATTAAAAAATTTGTGTCAACAATTTTAAAAACCTAATCTTGTGTTTACAGCTGACAGCCCCCAGACAGGAGCACCAGAGGCATTATGGGCTCTACCCTTGAATGACTTCGAGTGTATTGAAAATGACGATATTCTACCGTTCTGTGCGGCCGGCTTTGACAAAACTTAAAACAGACCAAGAATCAAAGATTTGTTACACATATACTGTACAGGCCTTCAAGCAGCCATAGACATTCAGTATTTAATCAGGCCCTACACCATATCATAGTCCTGCAAGGCTCCCCAGAACCCTAGACATTCAGTATTTAATCAGGTACCTACACCATATCATAGTCCTGCAAGGCTCCCCAGAACCCTAGACATTCAGTATTTAATCAGGTACCTACACCATATCATAGTCCTGCAAGGCTCCCCAGAACCCTAGACATTCAGTATTTAATCAGGTACCTACACCATATCATAGTCCTGCAAGGCTCCCCAGAACCCTAGACATTCAGTATTTAATCAGGTACCTACACCATATCATAGTCCTGCAAGGCTCCCCAGAACCCTAGACATTTAGTATTTAATCAGGTACCTACACCATATCATAGTCCTGCAAGGCTCCCCAGAACCCTAGGCATTCAGTATTTAATCAGGTACCTACACCATATCATAGTCCTGCAAGGCTCCCCAGAACCCTAGGCATTCAGTATTTAATCAGGTACCTACACCATATCATAGTCCTGCAAGGCTCCCCAGAACCCTAGACATTCAGTATTTAATCAGGTATTTAGTTCAAGTACACCGAGCGGCCTCACCTCTGACCGAGAAGGACGACTCGTCTGAAAATGATTGGATTGACGAGCATGCTCTTTATGGATACGGTATGCCCTGTTTTTATTATAGTTATAATTTTTTGAAAGAACACCTTAAAACAATTTCAAATATTGTTATTTTTTTCAGACTCCAATCTTGCCGAGTCGACACATCAAGAGGACAACAGGGTAGGAAACACAACATCGACTCCTCTGAAAAACAGGCATCAAACAACCAAAGGTCATTTAACTAACAAGAAAACAAGGCCTAACAGTGACAAACAGAAACAGGGAGTTAGGATATATTGATGTGTATTTTTTTAAAATAATTTTCTCGTTTATCACTATTATTGGTTATTTAATATTATTATTATATATATTTTAATTTTAATACACTATTTTATATATATTTTTCTTTCAGACTCCTCCAAGGCCAATACACACACAGAAGACCCAATACAACAGGATGAAGAGGAGGAAGATGATGCTGATGACATACTGAGTAAAACACCTAAACCAGTTGATACATTCAATGGTGTTTATGTCAAGGATGATGAGGTCAATGAAGGTGCTGATGAAGGGTTGAGCTATGATGAGGATGATGAGGATGATGTGTTGAAGAGGATGATGAGGATGATGTGTTGATGAGGATGATGAGGACGATGTGTTGATGAGGATGATGTGTTGATGAGGATGATGAGGATGATGTGTTGATGAGGATGATGTGTTGATGAGTTGATGTGTTGATGAGGATGATGAGGACGATGTGTTGATGAGGACGATGTGTTGATGAGGATGATGTGTTGATGAGGATGATGTGATGATGAGGATGATGTGTTGATGAGGATGATGTGTTGATGAGGATGATGTGTTGATGAGGATGATGTGTTGATGAGGACGATGTGTTGATGAGGATGATGAGGACGATGAGGATGATGAGGATGATGTGTTGATGAGGATGATGTGTCGATGAGGACGATGTGTTGATGAGGACGATGTGTTGATGAGGATGATGTGTTGATGAGGATGATGAGGACGATGAGGATGATGTGTTGATGAGGATGATGTGATGATGAGGATGATGTGTTGATGAGTTGATGTGTTGATGAGGATGATGTGTTGATGAGGATGATGTGTTGATGAAGATGATGTGTTGATGAGGACGATGTGTTGATGAGGATGATGTGTTGATGAGGACGATGTGTTGATGAGGATGATGAGGACGATGAGGATGATGAGGACGATGTGTTGATGAGGATGATGTGTCGATGAGGACGATGTGTCGATGAGGACGATGTGTTGATGAGGATGATGTGTTGATGAGGATGATGTGTTGATGAGGATGATGTGATGATGAGGATGATGTGTTGATGAGGATGATGTGATGATGAGGATGATGTGTTGATGAGGATGATGTGTTGATGAGGATGATGTTTTGATGAGGATGATGTGTTGATGAAGAGGATGAGGATGATGTGTTGATGAGGACGATGTGATGATGAGGACGATGTGATGATGAGGATGATGTGTCGATGAGGATGATGTGTCGATGAGGATGATGTGTTGATGAGGATGATTAGGACGATGTGTTGATGAGGATGATGAGGATGATGTGTTGATGAGGATGATGTGTTGATGAGGACGATGTGTTGATGAGGATGATGAGGATGATGTGTTGATGAGGACGATGTGATGATGAGGATGATGAGTCGATGAGGATGATGAGGATGATGTGTTGATGAGGACGATGTGATGATGAGGACGATGTGATGATGAGGATGATGTGTTGATGAGGACGATGTGTTGATGAGGATGATGAGGACGATGAGGATGATGAGGATGATGTGTTGATGAGGATGATGTGTCGATGAGGACGATGTGTTGATGAGGACGATGTGTTGATGAGGATGATGTGTTGATGAGGATGATGTGTTGATGAGGATGATGTGTTGATGAGGATGATGTGTTGATGAGGATGATGTGTTGATGAGGATGATGTGTTGATGAGGATGATGTTTTGATGAGGATGATGTGTTGATGAAGAGGATGAGGATGATGTGTTGATGAGGACGATGTGATGATGAGGACGATGTGATGATGAGGATGATGTGTCGATGAGGATGATGTGTTGATGAGGATGATTAGGACGATGTGTTGATGAGGATGATGAGGATGATGTGTTGATGAGGATGATGTGTTGATGAGGATGATGTGTTGATGAGGACGATGTGTTGATGAGGATGATGAGGACGATGAGGATGATGAGGACGATGTGTTGATGAGGATGATGTGTTGATGAGGACGATGTGTTGATGAGGATGATGAGGACGATGAGGATGATGAGGACGATGTGTTGATGAGGATGATGTGTCGATGAGGACGATGTGTCGATGAGGACGATGTGTTGATGAGGATGATGTGTTGATGAGGATGATGTGTTGATGAGGATGATGAGGACGATGAGGATGATGAGGACGATGTGTTGATGAGGATGATGTGTCGATGAGGACGATGTGTCGATGAGGACGATGTGTTGATGAGGATGATGTGTTGATGAGGATGATGTGTTGATGAGGATGATGTGATGATGAGGATGATGTGTTGATGAGGATGATGTGATGATGAGGATGATGTGTTGATGAGGATGATGTGTTGATGAGGATGATGTTTTGATGAGGATGATGTGTTGATGAAGAGGATGAGGATGATGTGTTGATGAGGACGATGTGATGATGAGGACGATGTGATGATGAGGATGATGTGTCGATGAGGATGATGTGTCGATGAGGATGATGTGTTGATGAGGATGATTAGGACGATGTGTTGATGAGGATGATGAGGATGATGTGTTGATGAGGATGATGTGTTGATGAGGACGATGTGTTGATGAGGATGATGAGGATGATGTGTTGATGAGGACGATGTGATGATGAGGATGATGAGTCGATGAGGATGATGAGGATGATGTGTTGATGAGGACGATGTGATGATGAGGACGATGTGATGATGAGGATGATGTGTTGATGAGGACGATGTGTTGATGAGGATGATGAGGACGATGAGGATGATGAGGATGATGTGTTGATGAGGATGATGTGTCGATGAGGACGATGTGTTGATGAGGACGATGTGTTGATGAGGATGATGTGTTGATGAGGATGATGTGTTGATGAGGATGATGTGTTGATGAGGATGATGTGTTGATGAGGATGATGTGTTGATGAGGATGATGTTTTGATGAGGATGATGTGTTGATGAAGAGGATGAGGATGATGTGTTGATGAGGACGATGTGATGATGAGGACGATGTGATGATGAGGATGATGTGTCGATGAGGATGATGTGTTGATGAGGATGATTAGGACGATGTGTTGATGAGGATGATGAGGATGATGTGTTGATGAGGATGATGTGTTGATGAGGACGATGTGTTGATGAGGATGATGAGGATGATGTGTTGATGAGGACGATGTGATGATGAGGATGATGTGTCGATGAGGATGATGAGGATGATGTGTTGATGAGGACGATGTGATGATGAGGACGATGTGATGATGAGGATGATGTGTCGATGAGGATGATGTGTTGATGAGGATGATGAGGACGATGTGTTGATGAGGATGATGAGGATGATGTGTTGATGAGGATGATGTGGATGATGAGGATGATGAGGACGATGTGTTGATGAGGATGATGTGTCGATGAGGATGATGAGGACGATGTGTTGATGAGGATGATGTGATGATGAGGACGATGTGTTGATGAGGATGATGAGGATGATGTGTTGATGAGTTGATGAGGGTGATGTGTTGATGAGGGTGATTTGTTGATGAGGATGATGTGTTGATGAGGATGATGAGGATGATGTGGATGATGAGGATGATGTGTTGATGTATGATGCAGCTAAACAGCTTGACACAACCAATTCTCAGGTAGAGCCTCTACTGATTGAAGATCGGTTTCTCACAGCCTTTTACAGGACTCTAAAAGACAGAGAGGTCCAGCTACACAAACATATGGTTGCTTTACTAAGACGTCAGTACAGCCAAGACCTATCCTTCTGGCATAAAACCATGCCACGATTGATAAGCATCAATCCGATTAAAAAACGCCCAAACAAACGATAAAAGCCGTGTGTAACATGGAAACTTCTAGAATAACGCCACAACTTATCTCCTTAATTAACCAAATTAATGAGCTCACCCCTCCTTCAACACCACCCCCCCCCACACAACACCCCCCACCTCCTATAAATCCTACACATGATCACACATTAAAACAGGTTCCCCCCACAACTAATCTCCATAATTAACCAAATTAATGAGCTCACCCCTCCTTCAACACCACCCCCCCCACACAACACCCCCCACCTCCTATAAATCCTACACATGATCACACATTAAAACAGGTTCCCCCCACAACTGATCTCCTTAATTAACCAAATTAATGAGCTCACCCCTCCTTCAACACCACCGCCCGCCCACACAACACCCCCCACCTCCTATAAATTCTACACATGATCACACATTAAAACAGGTTCCCCCCACAACTGATCTCCTTAATTAACCAAATTTATGAGCTCACCCCTCCTTCAACACCCCCACACACATCCACATGGCCCCTACAACCCCGGCAGGCTATGAAGACAATGAGAAACCACACGTTGAATTTGATGAATTGGAAAATTGTGTAATAAATCAGATGGGGGACGGTCTTGATAGAAGTGTCCATGTTTTGTACCGCAATAAATTTAACAATACAGAGATTCGTCAGTTTTTTAATTTCACATGTATGAATCAGAGCCATGATTATGCAGAATTTTTATGTGATGATTTTGGATAATCTAGGAGAACTTTTAGAACGGGCTACAGATTTAGCTGAACCTCGTCATGTCTTACAGCTTGAAATATGTGGTGATAGTCTGCAAAACACAGCAGCTCTTGTTTTACCCAATGGCAAAGCGGACATTGAAGAATTTATAGCCCTGCTGGAACGTCTTGTTCAATCTAATTTATCCATCATAGCTGATAGGACCTTAGAACTTGTTGTGCAATTAGTCCGACAACCCCAAGGAGGAGGGGGTCAGAGAAGGAAACGAGATAGTCTCATGCAATCAGAAATCATAAAAAATAAAGAAGGCATATCTCATCAACGTTTTCAATCCTGGTAATCAGTTAAGAAGGTCAGAGAGGTCCAGTGTCCAAATCTGGAATGGCTATCACATTTACTCCTTCCTGGATGTACTGATCTAGAAGCTATACAAAAGGCTAGTGACCTCCAAAAGGCTGTAGGTCTATCACATTTACTCCTTCCTGGATGTACTGATCTAGAAGCTATACAAAAGGCTAGTGACCTCCAAAAGGCTGTAGGTCTATCACATTTACTCCTTCCTGGATGTACTGATCTAGAGGCTTTACAAAAGGCTAGTGACCTCCAAAAGGCTGTAGGTCTATCACATTCACTCCTTCCTGGATGTACTGATCTAGAAGCTATACAAAAGGCTAGTGACCTCCAAAAGGCTGTAGGTCTATCACATTTACTCCTTCCAGGATGTACTGATCTAGAAGCTTTACAAAAGGCTAGTGACCTCCAAAAGGCTGTAGGTCTATGTATACAGGAGCCTATAACTTTCTCTGTCATAGTCACATTAGAACATTTGCTGAACATCCAGATTGTGGTTTTATACCATAGTAGTAGGGATAATTCAGCTCTCTAGAAGTTCCAGAACATCCAGATTGTGGTTTTATACCATAGTAGTAGGGATAATTCAGCTCTCTAGAAGTTCCAGAACATCCAGATTGTGGTTTTATACCATAGTAGTAGGGATAATTCAGCTCTCTAGAAGTTCCAGAACATCCAGATTGTGGTTTGTACCATAGTAGTAGGGATAATTCAGCTCTCTAGAAGTTCCAGAACATCCAGATTGTGGTTTTATACCATAGTAGTAGGGATAATTCAGCTCTCTAGAAGTTCCAGAACATCCAGATTGTGGTTTTGTACCATAGTAGTAGGGATAATTCAGCTCTCTAGAAGTTCCAGAACATCCAGATTGTGGTTTTGTACCATAGTAGTAGGGATAATTCAGCTCTCTAGAAGTTCCAGAACATCCAGATTGTGGTTTTATACCATAGTAGTAGGGATAATTCAGATCTCTAGAAGTTCCAGAACATCCAGATTGTGGTTTTATACCATAGTAGTAGGGATAATTCAGCTCTCTAGAAGTTCCAGAACATCCAGATTGGGGTTTTGTACCATAGTAGTAGGGATAATTCAGCTCTCTAGAAGTTCCAGAACATCCAGATTGGGGTTTTATACCATAGTAGTAGGGATAATTCAGCTCTCTAGAAGTTCCAGAACATCCCTCAACCTCATCCTCATATTCTGTACTTTAATGTGCAAAACAAACATTTGTATGTTGTTACCAACATCAGAGCTTTCTAAGGAGCTACATATGTTTGTCCATCATGTCATTCAGGCTACACCAGACAGGTATGTGGTATCCTAAACTGCCCTGTCTGTAAAGGTATGTGGTATCCTAAACTGCCCTGTCTGTAAAGGTATGTGGTATCCTACACTGCCCTGTCTGTAAAGGTATGTGGTATCCTAAACTGCCCTGTCTGTAAAGGTATGTGGTATCCTAAACTGCCCTGTCTGTAAAGGTATGTGGTATCCTACACTGCCCTGTCTGTAAAGGTATGTGGTATCCTAAACTGCCCTGTCTGTAAAGGTATGTGGTATCCTAAACTGCCCTGTCTGTAAAGGTATGTGGTATCCTACACTGCCCTGTCTGTAAAGGTATGTGGTATCCTACACTGCCCTGTCTGTAAAGGTATGTGGTATCCTAAACTGCCCTGTCTGTAAAGGTATGTGGTATCCTAAACTGCCCTGTCTGTAAAGGTATGTGGTATCCTACACTGCCCTGTCTGTAAAGGTATGTGGTATCCTACACTGCCCTGTCTGTAAAGGTATGTGGTATCCTAAACTGCCCTGTCTGTAAAGGTATGTGGTATCCTACACTGCCCTGTCTGTAAAGGTATGTGGTATCCTAAACTGCCCTGTCTGTAAAGGTATGTGGTATCCTAAACTGCCCTGTCTGTAAAGGTATGTGGTATCCTACACTGCCCTGTCTGTAAAGGTATGTGGTATCCTAAACTGCCCTGTCTGTAAAGGTATGTGGTATCCTAAACTGCCCTGTCTGTAAAGGTATGTGGTATCCTACACTGCCCTGTCTGTAAAGGTATGTGGTATCCTACACTGCCCTGTCTGTAAAGGTATGTGGTATCCTAAACTGCCCTGTCTGTAAAGGTATGTGGTATCCTACACTGCCCTGTCTGTAAAGGTATGTGGTATCCTACACTGCCCAAGGAAGTAAAATCTGGTATTTTAGAGAATTCTGAACATGTATTATCTCAGAAACCTGACAATATTGTGTGGTGTTATTCATGTTATCAACCTTTGTATGATGAGTTGTTGAAGAAAATAAAAATCAAGTTTGTTGAAGGAATACCAGCATCCCTGTCTGATGATGAACTCTAACCTCCTCATAAAAACAAGTGAACATCCTGAAACAGCTTGAGCTTTTACTCAATATACTCATCATCGAAACTTCTCCGTGCTTTATTTGATGCAAAATGTGTTTCACCACGGTAAAAATAGCCGTACCATTAGTTTGAACGCCAATTACTTAGTTTTGTTAAAAACAATGCATTTCCAGCCTGAGGTTCCCGTTGGACACCACAGACAGATTTCCTGAGGTGTCTTAATCTGGTGATAAATTGAAGGCATACAATGTGTAACCCTCTGCAAAATAATTTCTGTCGATAGGTAAAGAGAGATCTTTTAGATGCCTCCCTGTAGCCAGGAAGAGATTGTAAAATTCTCGTACGGATATGTTGTTATTGAATTGTGGTTGGAAGGTCTTAGCTGGGACCTGACGTCCGTCCTGACAGAGAGCTACATACTCTGCATTGAAATAATGAAAAAACTAATTAAATTAATTAAAGAGGTTTTTATGTAAGCTGCCTGTATTAGAGGCGTGATCAACCAATCCTATAACGATGTAACGGGGTAACGGGCCTAAAAACAGGTTTTGACTGCAGATTCTACTCCCCAGAGGTATGCTGAATGTTGTCATGGTAATTATTTGGAGGGTAAAGGGCATTTCCTTTCATCAAAGCCTGTGAATGTCTCCAGCAGTTCGTCTGGGTCAGATACTGTTTTAATAAAAAGCGTAGCCCCCAACATTTTTAAACTAAAAGTCACCGCCGCAGCCATCAGACAAAACTCATCCTTGGCCCTTGTTCATTTTATTCTTAAATCAACCAATATTAAGAGTAAATGTTCTTGAAAGAAAATGTCAGAGTGTATAGGACCTACCAGATGAAACTCTCAAGAGTCTGCACAGTAGAATGCACCCGCCTCCAGTCCTTTGTTTTCACCATTCGTGGGGTCTATGGCTTCCATAGAAGCTCCTGCAGTATCCTTGATAAACAGCCCAGCGCTGAATTGTGTCTTCAAAGTGTCTTGGGAGTAGTTTAGTAAACATTTCAGGATAGCCCTATAAGCATATGTGGCACTGCTTTGACTGATTAGGTGTTCACCCAAAGTCACATCCACTTGGGAGAAGTGGTAATTAATGAGGCTCACCTTGGCATCATTTGCAATATTGGTCCCATCTCTTTTGGTCACTGAGACGTAAATGTAATAAGGTGTTGTTGAGGTCCAGGTAGTTGTCACCATGGCCTGGGATGAAAAACTACATAGGTCCATTGTCTGTAACGGCAGAGAGCGGGACTATCTCCACATAACAGGACCTATATATTGTAAATTAGGTTAAGGAGGCTGGGAAAAGATTGAGCTCTGTCTTTATAGCTTCAGAGAACATGTGGTGTAAAAGAGTCATGTTGCTTGTTCTTTTAGAAAATGTTTCTGAGTATTGTTTTTGCAGTTTTTGTTCGAGACCTCCTCACTTTACATCGTCTTTGACTTACTGGGTTTCTTCTTGCAATTAACCTCTGCTTTTTAAGGGCTGGCATATGTCTTATACCCGGAGGTCACTTTTTGGGTCTTGGAGACAACAGCATGAGGCCTGAGCCTTCTTGATGTTCAGGATCTAATGCCTATTTCATAAAAGGGTATAACCATCCTAAAGAGGTTAAAAAACGCCTGTAATGAGAAAGAGTGAATATGAGAGTTGGCTGTTAATATCACTAGTCTGTTTGAGTGGTCTGTGGACAGGTAGTGAACCTGATAGCTGAGTGGTTAGGTTGAGTGGTCTGTGGACAGGTAGTGAACCTGATAGCTGAGTGGTTAGGTTGAGTGGTCTGTGGACAGGTAGTGAACCTGATAGCTGAGTGGTTAGGTTGAGTGGTCTGTGGGCAGGTAGTGAACCTGATAGCTGAGTGGTTAGGTTAAGTGGTCTGTGGGCAGGTAGTGAACCTGATAGCTGAGTGGTTAGGTTGAGTGGTCTGTGGGCAGGTAGTGAACCTGATAGCTGAGTGGTTAGGTTGAGTGGTCTGTGGGCAGGTAGTGAACCTGATAGCTGAGTGGTTAGGTTGAGTGGTCTGTGGGCAGGTAGTGAACCTGATAGCTGAGTGGTTAGGTTAAGTGGTCTGTGGACAGGTAGTGAACCTGATAGCTGAGTGGTTAGGTTGAGTGGTCTGTGGGCAGGTAGTGAACCTGATAGCTGAGTGGTTAGGTTAAGTGGTCTGTGGGCAGGTAGTGAACCTGATAGCTGAGTGGTTAGGTTGAGTGGTCTGTGGGCAGGTAGTGAACCTGATAGCTGAGTGGTTAGGTTAAGTGGTCTGTGGGCAGGTAGTGAACCTGATAGCTGAGTGGTTAGGTTGAGTGGTCTGTGGACAGGTAGTGAACCTGATAGCTGAGTGGTTAGGTTGAGTGGTCTGTGGGCAGGTAGTGAACCTGATAGCTGAGTGGTTAGGTTGAGTGGTCTGTGGGCAGGTAGTGAACCTGATAGCTGAGTGGTTAGGTTAAGTGGTCTGTGGGCAGGTAGTGAACCTGATAGCTGAGTGGTTAGGTTGAGTGGTCTGTGGACAGGTAGTGAACCTGATAGCTGAGTGGTTAGGTTGAGTGGTCTGTGGGCAGGTAGTGAACCTGATAGCTGAGTGGTTAGGTTGAGTGGTCTGTGGACAGGTAGTGAACCTGATAGCTGAGTGGTTAGGTTGAGTGGTCTGTGGGCAGGTAGTGAACCTGATAGCTGAGTGGTTAGGTTGAGTGGTCTGTGGGCAGGTAGTGAACCTGATAGCTGAGTGGTTAGGTTGAGTGGTCTGTGGGCAGGTAGTGAACCTGATAGCTGAGGGGTTAGGTTGAGTGGTCTGTGGACAGGTAGTGAACCTGATAGCTGAGTGGTTAGGTTGAGTGGTCTGTGGGCAGGTAGTGAACCTGATAGCTGAGTGGTTAGGTTAAGTGGTCTGTGGGCAGGTAGTGAACCTGATAGCTGAGTGGTTAGGTTGAGTGGTCTGTGTACAGGTAGTGAACCTGATAGCTGAGTGGTTAGGTTGAGTGGTCTGTGGGCAGGTAGTGAACCTGATAGCTGAGTGGTTAGGTTGAGTGGTCTGTGGACAGGTAGTGAACCTGATAGCTGAGTGGTTAGGTTGAGTGGTCTGTGGACAGGTAGTGAACCTGATAGCTGAGTGGTTAGGTTGAGTGGTCTGTGGGCAGGTAGTGAACCTGATAGCTGAGTGGTTAGGTTGAGTGGTCTGTGGGTAGGTAGTGAACCTGATAGCTGAGTGGTTAGGTTAAGTGGTCTGTGGGCAGGTAGTGAACCTGATAGCTGAGGGGTTAGGTTGAGTGGTCTGTGGACAGGTAGTGAACCTGATAGCTGAGTGGTTAGGTTGAGTGGTCTGTGGGCAGGTAGTGAACCTGATAGCTGAGTGGTTAGGTTGAGTGGTCTGTGGGTAGGTAGTGAACCTGATAGCTGAGTGGTTAGGTTGAGTGGTCTGTGGACAGGTAGTGAACCTGATAGCTGAGTGGTTAGGTTGAGTGGTCTGTGGACAGGTAGTGAACCTGATAGCTGAGTGGTTAGGTTGAGTGGTCTGTGGACAGGTAGTGAACCTGATAGCTGAGTGGTTAGGTTGAGTGGTCTGTGGACAGGTAGTGAACCTGATAGCTGAGTGGTTAGGTTAAGTGGTCTGTGGGCAGGTAGTGAACCTGATAGCTGAGTGGTTAGGTTGAGTGGTCTGTGGGCAGGTAGTGAACCTGATAGCTGAGTGGTTAGGTTGAGTGGTCTGTGGGCAGGTAGTGAACCTGATAGCTGAGGGGTTAGGTTGAGTGGTCTGTGGACAGGTAGTGAACCTGATAGCTGAGTGGTTAGGTTGAGTGGTCTGTGGACAGGTAGTGAACCTGATAGCTGAGTGGTTAGGTTAAGTGGTCTGTGGACAGGTAGTGAACCTGATAGCTGAGTGGTTAGGTTGAGTGGTCTGTGGGCAGGTAGTGAACCTGATAGCTGAGTGGTTAGGTTGAGTGGTCTGTGGGCAGGTAGTGAACCTGATAGCTGAGTGGTTAGGTTGAGTGGTCTGTGGACAGGTAGTGAACCTGATAGCTGAGTGGTTAGGTTAAGTGGTCTGTGGGCAGGTAGTGAACCTGATAGCTTAGTGGTTAGGTTGAGTGGTCTGTGGGCAGGTAGTGAACCTGATAGCTGAGTGGTTAGGTTGAGTGGTCTGTGGACAGGTAGTGAACCTGATAGCTGAGTGGTTAGGTTGAGTGGTCTGTGGACAGGTAGTGAACCTGATAGCTGAGTGGTTAGGTTGAGTGGTCTGTGGACAGGTAGTGAACCTGATTGCTGAGGGGTTAGGTTGAGTGGTCTGTTGGTTGGTAGTGAACCTGATTGCTGAGTGGTTAGGTTGAGTGGTCACCTTCTCACCAAGCTGCTTGGCGATGGTCTTGTAGCTCATTCCAGCCTTGTGTAGGTCTACAATCTTGTCCCTGACATCCTTGGAGAGCTCTTTGGTCTTGGCCATGGTGGAGAGTTTGGAATCTGATTGATTGCTTGCTTCTGTGGACAGGTGTCTTTTTTACAGGTAACAAGCTGCGGTTAGGAGCACTCCCTTTAAGAGTGTGCTCCTAATCTCAGCTCGTTACCTGTATAAAAGACACCTGGGAGCCAGAAATCTTTCTGATTGAGAGGGGGTCAAATACTTATTTCCCTCATTAAAATGCAAATCAATTTGTAACATTTTTGACGTGCGTTTTTCTGGATATTTTTGTTGTTATTCTGTCTTTCACTGTTCAAATAAACCTACCATTAAAATTATCGACTGATCCTTTCTTTGTCAGTGGGCAAACGTACAAAATCAGCAGGGGATCAAATACTTTTTCCCCCCCACTGTATACATATATGCAGATATTGGCAGATTCTTTACCAAACCCTATTTCTTACACAAACATTTTTGAGATCGAAAACAAAATGGAAGATAAGAGTCCAGTAGTGTAAAAAGTAACCGGTATGTTTTACGGCGTAGCCTAGTATTTTCTGCTTCGCCTCGTATTTAGAGTGTGCTTGCCTTGCTTTAGCCAAACCACTCACACTGATTCTCTTTCAATCCATTCATAAAAGCAGATTCAGCTTTAGTTGCATGCAGGAACTTGCATAATGTGCTTATGTTATGCTTAAACTTCCTGTTTTACCTTGAAAGTTGTCTTAAAGGAAATGGTAATAGATGTTTGTTGGACCTCTATTAGTTAATGATAACAGGCATTGGCATCCCACAGCCCCTCTATTAGTCAATGATAACAGTCATTGGTGTCCCACAGCCCCTCTATTAGTCAATGATAACAGTCATTGGTGTCCCACAGCCCCTCTATTAGTTAATGATAACAGGCATTGGTGTCCCACAGCCCCTCTATTAGTCAATGATAACAGGCATTGGTGTCCCACAGCCCCTCTATTAGTCAATGATAACAGGCATTGGTGTCCCACAGCCCCTCCTCTATGTTGTGAGCCAATCTTGTCATTCTATTAAGTCTCAACTATTCTTTTTGTATCTTGTCTTCCTTAGCAGAGGCTAAGAAGATGCATGGAAACTCTAAAGAAACATCATTTAACTTGTGAGGCCAGATTTGAAAAGGAAATGACAAATCCCCAGCTCAGGTTTGTCAGTTGTTTAGAATGAGGATACTGGGGATGGTTGAGTCGTTATCATGTCCTGTTGCCTAATTTACACATGACTAATATCATTTTATTGTATCCTGAGGTGTCAGACAGCTAGGCTGCCAGTACCTCTGAGGCTGCCAGTACCTCTGAGGCTGCCAGTACCTCTGAGGCTGCCAGTACCTCTGAGGCTGCCAGTACCTCTGAGGCTGTGAGACTCCACTACCTATGAGACTCCCAGTACCTCTGAGGCTGCCAGTACCTCTGAGACTCCAGTACCTCTGAGACTCCAGTACCTCTGAGGCTGCCAGTACCTTCGAGACTCCAGTACCTCTGAGGCTGCCAGTACCTCTGAAGCTGCCAGTACCTCTGAGGCTGCCAGTACCTCTGAGGCTGCCAGTACCTCTGAGGCTGTGAGACTCCAGTACCTCTGAGACTCCAGTACCTCTGAGGCTGCCAGTACCTCTGATGCTGCCAGTACCTCTGAGGCTGCCAGTACCTGAGGCTGCCAGTACCTCTGAGGCTGCCAGTACCTCTGAGGCTGCCAGTACCTCTGAGGCTGTGAGGCTGCCAGTACCTCTGAGGCTGTGAGGCTGCCAGTACTTCTGAGGCTGCCAGTACCTCTGAGGCTGCCAGTACCTCTGAAACTCCAGTACCTCTGGGTTGATAGTCCATGTGTTGGATGATGCACCTCCGTTGATCACAACAGACAGTATATACATAAGTTATACATTCAACACCAGCACATACTGGTAGTTCTTGTGAATCAGTTTTGTAAATCAAAGATGGGCAAGTTTGCACTTTCATCCCATATTCATTGTATTATAACACAATCTAAAGTAGATGAGCACAGAGCCATAACTAATGAAAATGTGCCGGTGTCCAAATACTTTCTGTGTCGTCAGTCTAGTTATCCAAGATACTTGTTTTTCTTCAATACAGTTGACCAAAGCTCTGCTTGGATACAAGACTGATGACTCAATAACCAGCATTGACAACAGTGAGGATGATTATGTCCCTGGGCCATCAGGATCATCAGAGGAAGACAATTTCTATGAAGAAAATCTGACAGGTATGTCTATACCTTACATACACATGGACCAATTCTTAATTACAATGTCCTGTTGGAAAATGACATGTTTTACACTGATGTTTTCCAGGAGAGAAAATTTTGCCAAACAGCCAATGACCAAGGAAAAGCTGGGACAAGAGAGAGGCTCACATGGTTAGAATGTTTCCTGCTGCCTTCAGTCAGTGCATTTTCACACTGTAGTGTCAACTTGTGGTACTGTGCTGGTCCAGATCAATCCTGTCTTCATCAGTTAGTGGATTTCCAACCATGCCAGTACAGAACGGTTCAGTTTGGATTGGATACAAGTCAAGATGTTAGATCTGGAACTAGTGTGTCAGAACAGATGATAACACAGAAGGATTACCACGCTTTACATTGTTTTACCTGGAGGGAGGGAACTAGTGTGTCAGGATAGATGATAACACAGAAGGATTACCACGCTTTACATTGTTTTACCTGGAGGGAGGGAACTAATGTGTCAGGACAGATGATAACACAGAAGGATTACCACGCTTTACATTGATTTACCTGGAGGGAGGGAACTTGATTTAATACTTAATGCTTTTATTAGAAGGTTTAGATTCCATACAGATTGTTGGGCTTAGATTCCATACAGATTGTTGGGCTTAGATTCCATACAGATTGTTGGGCTTAGATTCCATACAGCTTGTTGGGCTTAGATTCCATACAGATTGTTGGGCTTAGATTCCATACAGATTGTTGGGCTTAGATTCCATACAGATTGTTGGGCTTAGATTCCATACAGATTGAGTCTGCCTTAATGTCAGCATTGCACATTCTTCTCTCACATCCTTATCTACAGTTGAAGTCGGAAGTTCACATACACTTAGGTTGGAGTCATTAAAACTAGTTGTTCAACCACTCCACAAATGTCTTGTTAATAAACTATAGTTCTGGCAAGTCTTTTAGGATATCTACTTTGTGCATGACACAAGTAATTTTTCAAACAATTGTTTACAGACAGATTATTTTACTTATAATTCGCTGTATCACAATTCCAGTGGGTCAGAAGCTTACATACACTAAGTTGACTGTGCCTTTAAACAGCTTGGAAAATTCCAGAAAATTATGTCATGGATTTAGAATCTTCTGATAGGCTAATTGACATCATTTGAGTCAATTGGAGGTGTACCTGTGGATGTATTTCAATGTCTAACTTTAAACTCAGTACCTCTTTGCTTGACATCATGGGAAAATAAAAATAAAAATCAGCCAAGACCTCAGAACATTTTTAGACATCCACAAGTCTGGTTCATCCTTGGGAGCAATTTCCAAACACCTGAAGGTACCACATTCATCTATACAAACATTAGTACATAAGTATAAACAACATGGGACTAAGCAGCAGTCATACCTGTCACGCCCTGACCTGAGAGAGCCTTTTCATGTCTCTATTTAGGTTTGGCCAGGGTGTGATTTGGGTGGGCATTCTATGTTCTATTTTCTATGTTTTGGATTTCTTTGTTTTGGCCTGGTATGGCTCTCAATCAGGGACAGCTGTACATCGTTGTCGCTGATTGGGAGCCATACTTAGGTAGCCTGTTTTCCTTTGGGTTTTTGTGGGTAGGTGTTTTCTGTCTTGTGTGTGTTCACCTGGCAGAACTGTTGGCTTTCGTTTTCTTGTTTGTTTTAAAGTGTTTCATTAAATATAATTATGACCACTTACCACGCTGCATCTTGGTCCCCTCTTCCAGACGATCGTTACAATTCCGCTCAGGAAGGAGACGTGTTCTGTCTCCTAGAGATGAACGTACTTTGGTGCGAAAAGTGCAAATCAATCCCAGAACAACAGCAAAGGACCTTGTGAAGATGCTGGAGGAAACAGGTACAAATGTATCTATATCCACAGTAAAACAAGTCCTATATCGACATAACCTGAAAGGTCACTCAGCAAGAAAGACTCCACCAAAACCGACATAAAAAAGCCAGACTACGGTTTGCAACTGCACATGGGGACAAAGATCGTACTTTTTGGAGAAATGTCCTCTGGTCTGATGAAACAAAAATAGAACTGTTTGGCCATAATGACCATCGTTCTGTTTGGAGGAAAATGGGGGAGGCTTGCAAGCCGAAGAACACAATCCCAACCGTGAAGCACAGGGGTGGCACCATCATGTTGTGGGAGTGCTTTGCTGCAGGAGGGTCTGGTGCACTTCACAAAATAGATGGCATCATGTGGAAAGAAAATTATATATTGAAGCAACATCTCAAGACATCAGTCAGGAAGTTAAAGCTTGGTCGCAAATGGGTCTTCCAAATGGACAATGACCCCAAGCATACTTCCAAAGTTGTGGCAAAATGGCTTAAGGACAACAAAGTCAAGGTATTGGAGTGGCCATCACAAAGCCCTGACCTCAATCCCATAGAAAATGTGTGGGCAGAACTGAAAAAGCGTGTGCGAGCAAGGAGGCCTACAAACCTGACTCATTTACACCAGCTCTGTTAGGAGGAATGGGCCAAAATTCACCCAACTTATTGTGGGAAGCTTGTGGAAGGCTACCCGAAACGTTTGACCCAAGTTAAACAATTTAAAGGCAATGCTACCAAATACTAATTGAGTGTATGTAAACATCTAACCCACTGGGAATGTGATGAAAGAAATAAAAGCTGAAATAAATCATTCTCTCTACTATTATTCGGACATTTCACATTCTTAAAATAAAGTGGTGATCCTAACTGACCTAAGACAGGGAATTTTTACTAGGATTAAATGTCAGGAATTGTGAAAAACTGAGTTGAAATGTATTTGGCTAAGGTGTATGTAAACTTCCGGCTTCAACTGGGGCGGCAGGGTAGCCTAGTGGTTAGAGTGTTGGACTAGTAACTGAAAGGTTGCAAGTTTGAATCCCCGAGCTGACAAGGTACAAATCTGTCATTCTGCCCCTGAACAAGGCAGTTAACCCACTGTTCCTAGGCCGTCATTGAAAATAAGAATTTGTTCTTAACTGACTTGCCTCGTTAAATAAAGATAAAATAAAAAACTGTATTTAGTTGGGATTGTTAGTTTAACCTCAACACCCTCTCTGCATATACAGCTGCAACCTGGTAGACTTAATACAAAGAGATGTTCAAGTACTGTATATAATGTAGTCATTCATAATGTCATCTCTTGCCAAAGGAACAAAAAGGTATTAGCTGACAATAGAGGATGCAGTTGAAGATTCCTTGATGAATTTTATCCAAATGGGAAAAACACCTTGAAAACAAGACTGAGAAATATATTTTTATTTTATTTTTATTTCGCTTTTATTTAACCAAGTTCTCATTTACAACTGCAACCTGGCCAAGATAAAGCAAAGCAGTGCAACAAAAACAGAGTTACACATGGGATAAACAAACTTACAGTCAATAACACAATAGAAAATCTGTGTACAGTGTGTGCAAAAGAAGTAAGGAGGTAAGGCAATAAATAGGCCATAGTGGCGAAGTAATTACACTTTAGAAATTTACACTGCAGTGATAGATGTGCAGATGAGGATGTGCAAGTAGAAATACTGGTGTGCAAAAGAGCAGAAAAACAAAAACAAATATGGGAATGAGGTAGGTAGTTGGTTGGACGGGCTATTTACAGATGGGCTGGTTACAGCTGCAGCAATCGGTAAGCTGCTTTGACAGCTGACGCTTAAAGTTAGTGAGGGAGATATAAGGCTCCAACTTCAGTGATTTTTGCAATTCCTTCCAGTCATTGGCAGCAAAGAACTGGAAGGAAAGGTGGCCAAAGGAAGTTTTGGCTTTGGGGATGACAAGTGAAATACACCTACTGGAGCGAGTGCTACGGGTTAGTGTTGCTATGGTGACCAGTGAGCTGAGATAAGGCGGAGCTTTACCTAGCAAAGACTTGTAGATGACCTGGAGCCAGTGTGTCTGGCGACGAATATGTAGCGAGGACCAGCCAACGAGAGCATACAGGTCGCAGTGGTGGGTAGTATATGGGGCTTTGGTGACAAAACGGATGGCACTGTGATAGACTGCATCCAATTTGTTGAGTAGAGTGTTGGAGGCTATTTTGTAAATGACATCGCCGAAGTCAAGGATCGGTAGGATGGTCAGTTTTACGAGGGTATGTTTGGCAGCATGAGTGAAGGAGGCTTTGATGTGAAACAGGAAGCCGATTCTAGATATGCATTGCTGCTTCTCCCCAAGCTTTAGTAAACAGCGACTGGAGAGCAGTACAGTTCTATGTAGACAACAGAATAGTACAGTTTTATGTACACAACAGAATAGTACAGTTCTATGTAGACAACAGAATAGTACAGTTCTATGTACACAACAGAATAGTACAGTTCTATGTACACAACAGAATAGTACAGTTCTATGTACACAACAGAATAGTACAGTTCTATGTACACAACAGAATAGTACAGTTCTATGTACACAACAGAATAGTACAGTTCTATGTACACAACAGAATAGTACAGTTCTATGTACACAACAGAATAGTACAGTTCTATGTACACAACAGAATAGTACAGTTCTATGTACACAACACAATAGTACAGTTCTATGTAGACAACACAATAGTACAGTTCTATGTAGACAACAGAATAGTACAGTTCTATGTAGACAACAGAATAGTACAGTTCTATGTAGACAACAGAATAGTACAGTTCTATGTACACAACACAATAGTACAGTTCTATGTACACAACAGAATAGTACAGTTCTATGTAGACAACAGAATAGTACAGTTCTATGTAGACAACAGAATAGTACAGTTCTATGTAGACAACAGAATAGTACAGTTCTATGTACACAACAGAATAGTACAGTTCTATGTACACAACAGAATAGTACAGTTCTATGTACACAACAGAATAGTACAGTTCTATGTACACAACACAATAGTACAGTACTATGTACACAACAGAATAGTACAGTTCTATGTACACAACAGAATAGTACAGTTCTATG
This sequence comes from Salmo trutta, assembly GCF_901001165.1. Lineage (NCBI taxonomy): Eukaryota > Metazoa > Chordata > Actinopteri > Salmoniformes > Salmonidae > Salmo > Salmo trutta. Next base: position 42,834,479 of record NC_042989.1, read on the forward strand.
TACACAACAGAATAGTACAGTTCTATGTAGACAACAGAATAGTACAGTTCTATGTACACAACACAATAGTTGCAGATCCGAGAAAATAAGTGTATGAAATGCTCCTGGCTATCTTGGTGTACCTCTGAGGATTTAACGGGACTTACTTGACTTAAGCTCATAGGCAGATGATGAATGTCCTCCATCTCACTCTGTTCGGGGGAAGTTTTTCCAGATGGGTGGTTGACTTTTGGAGTGACTAAGGACTCAAGAATTAAAAGCCTGCTGAGAATTTACAGAAAAATAAAAAACATTTTTCGAAACTATTAATCTGTTACTTGGATATATTGAATCCATATTTTCTGTCATAAAATAGAATAAATGTGTTAAATATGGAGAATTTAAACTTGTTAATTATTTTAGGCTTCCAATAGGTACAACGCAGGCAGTTGGATAGCTTCCATTAGGTCCAATGTAGTGTCATGACGTTGGCCTGTGGGTAAGGTTTATGACCCCCCCATAAATACCTTTCTCCCTTCCACTCTCTCTCTGACCCTACTGAAGGACTTTTGAATAGCCTTGTTACACATAGAGAGTCTGGGAACATCAAACAAGTGGGGGGAAAGGAACCATATTTCGGTAATAGAACCAGTTAGAAATATGCGTTGGAACTTAATGAGTATGGATGTCAGTTCGGTTATCATCTGAGACATTATGACTGATGACAGGACAACATAAACTGTATCTGGGAAAGTCTACACATTCTAGTTATCAGATTGTCTTTAAAATGGTGTAAAATAGTCATACGTTTGAAAAATTGAAGTTTTTGCATTTTTTAGGTATTTGAATAACGCGCCACGGGATTACACTGGCTGTTGAGTAGGTGGCGTCCCATAGAGGTTAGCCATATAGCTTGTACTTTATCTGTATGTTTTGTCTTCCCTTCTTACACACCGTGTTTGCTATGTGTATCGTGTTTACTGCCTTTTATCATATCCTATGTATTTCCCAGTTATCAGTTTAACATACTTATTATATCAATGTTCTATTTTACATATAGCTTTTCTTGCCCGTTGTCTATTGGCCTGGTCTCCTTTCTCTCAATGAGAGTTAGACTCACTCTCCCCACTCAGTTCAGTTATCTGTCACAGAGAAGCCTCACAGTTGCCCCTCTGTCCCAAAATAGCACGCACACACACACAATTTTCTCCTCCTTGCTCCACAATCCTGGCTTGCTCTAATACACTTCCTCAACATAGAGAAACTTCCACTCATTCAGACGTTTATTTTGCATTCATACAATTTTTATTCACATTCGTTCATTCACACCTCGCCTTACCTAAAGCGACCTATAAACCTCAGTCTATTCCAGATACACTTCCTCAACACAGGATAACTTTGCATTTATAGGATTTTTACAGTATGTCGGAAATTCTGCTTAATCGAGTTAGTTTCCCTTCACACTCTGTTCGCCCACCCGTATTATCCTCTGTCCCTCAGAGCAGCTACGCGGTGCGACCTACTGATCTGCCGACCCCGTTAGCAAGGCGGAGCGTTATTATCCGTAGGATTAATTTTGCAGTTGAACCTCGCCAAATCGGGTCAAGTTTCTCCTGTGCCCAACCTATTCACTGCAAACAGACCCTCGTTACTCGAGCGGAATCGTGAATAGCCCACCCAAGCAAACCTCCTTAATCCCTCCCAGGAGCGGTATCGTGGGATTTCTATCTATTTATTTATGCAGCCTTTTAATCTAGCAGAGCTGCACATCCAAATAGCCTGTCCAAGCAGTCCTTCGTTTAATTATGTTCGAAGCGGTATCACAGGATTTTCTATCTATTTATTAATTTGTTCTGACCATATGGGCAGACAGCAGCAGCCCCATACCAGGCCAGGCCTGCCGATCACCACACATTTAGTCCTCACAAATGCATACATATAATTACATTTAACAACCCCCAAAAGTCATGCATGCATGCAGTTCTATTGAATTCAAAAGCTCTTAGTATTACTGTTTTTTTAGGAATTTAAAGAGAGACCTACGTGACGTCCCCTCTGCTGAGACAGAATTCCTGAAGCAATCTACACAACCATTTCAACTGCGTAAGAACAAGCTTACCTGTATAAAGTTGGGTGGCCACCCGTTTCGGAGATTGTCCAGAGAAACTGTCACCAGCCAAGAACGACACTGTCCGAGGTCCTTTCGATCTGGCAAGCTCGCCATTTATGTCGTGGAAAATTGTCTTAAGAACATAATACTCTTACAAGAGCTTGTGAATTCAATATAGACTTTAATACAGAGTAGCAAAGCCGAGCCCTTCCATGGAAGGACCCTATTCCACACGCAACAGAGCCAAGCCCTTCATGGAAAATACTAAATTCTCATATTACAGAGTCCCATCTTTATAGGATTCTGTCTTTGCATAACGTATAGAGTCCCCTCCCTCTATATGAAAATAGCTTCCCTTGACTGTTCTTTATCATTATCTCTCCATATCAGTTGTTGCTTGTTAACGTCTCTAGGGTTGGCGGGACGAAATCGTCCCATCTACGTAACAGCCAGTTGAATCCTGTGGCGCGATATTCAAATACCTTAGAAATGCCATTACTTCAAATTCTCAAACATATTACTATTTTACACCATTTTAAAGACAAGACTCTCGTTAATCTAACCACATTGCCCGATTTCATAAAGGCTTTACAACGAAAGCAAAACATTAGATTATGTCAGCAGAGTACCCAGCCAGAAATAATCAGACACCCATTTTTCAAGCTAGCATATAATGTCACATAAACCCAAACCACAGCTAAATGCAGCACTAACCTTTGATGATCTTCATCAGATGACACACCTTTTTGAAATCAGACAGTGTGGTTAGATAAAGGAGAGTCTTGTCTTTAAAATGCTGTCAAATAGTCATATGTTGGAAAAATGGAAGTTTTCGGATTTTCAAGGATTTTGTATTTCGTGCCACGCCTATCATTGGATATGGGAGTGGTGTTCCGCTAGCGGAACGTCTAGATGTAAGAGGTTTTAAGAACATAATACTCTTACAAGAATTTGTGAATTCAATATAGACTTTAATACAGAGTAGCAAAGCCAAGCCCCTCCATGGAAAAGATTATTCATAATGTCATCTCTTGATGAATTTTATCCAAATGGGAAAAACATCTGGAAAACAAGACTGAGAAATATATTTTTATTTTATTTTTATTTCGCCTTTATTAAACCAAGTTCTCATTTACAACTGCAACCTGGCCAAGATAAAGCAAAGCAGTGCAACAAAAACACAGAGTTACACATGGGATAAACAAACATACAGTCAATAACACAATAGAAAAATCTGTATACAGTGTGTGCAAATGGAGTAAGGAGGTAAGGCAATAAATAGGCCATAGTGGCGAAGTAATTACAGTTTAGCAATTTACACTGGAGTGATATATGTGCAGATGAGGATGTGCAAGTAGAAATACTGGTGTGCAAAACAGCAGAAAAACAAAAACAAATATGGGGATGAGGTAGGGAGTTGGTTGGATGGGCTATTTACAGATGGGCTATGTACAGCTGCAGCGATCGGTAAGCTGCTTTGACAGCTGACGCTTAAAGTTAGTGAGGGAGATATAAGGCTCCAACTTCAGTGATTTTTGCAATTCATTCCAGTCATTGGCAGCAAAGAACTGGAAGGAAAGGTGGCCAAAGGAAGTTTTGGCTTTGGGGATGACCAGTGAAATACAACTACTGGAGCGAGTGCTACGGGTGAGTGTTGCTATGGTGACCAGTGAGCTGAGATAAGGCGGAGCTTTACCTAGCAAAGCCTTAGATGACCTGGAGCCAGTGTGTCTGGCGACGAATATGTAGCGAGGACCAGCCAACGAGAGCATACAGGTCGCAGTGGTGGGTAGTATATGGGGCTTTGGTGACAAAATGGATGGCACTGTGATAGACTGCATCGAATTTGTTGAGTAGTGTTGGAGGCTATTTTGTAAATGACATCGCCGAAGTCAAGGATCGGTAAGGTAGTCAGTTTTACGAGGGTATGTTTGGCAGCATGAGTGAAGGATGCTTTGATGTGAAACAGGAAGCCGATTCTAGATATGCATTGCTGCTTCTCCCCAAGCTTTAGTAAACAGCGACTGGAGAGCAGTACAGTTCTATGTAGACAACAGAATAGTACAGTTTTATGTACACAACAGAATAGTACAGTTCTATGTAGACAACAGAATAGTACAGTTCTATGTACACAACACAATAGTTGCAGATCCGAGAAAATAAGTGTATGAAATGCTCCTGGCTATCTTGGTGTACTTCTGAGGATTTAACGGGACTTACTTGACTTAAGCTCATAGGCAGATGATGAATGTCCTCCATCTCATTCTGTTCGGGGGAAGTTTTTCCAGATGGGTGGTTGACTTTTGGAGTGACTAAGGACTCAAGAATAAAAAGCCTGCTGAGAATTTACAGAAAAATAAAAAACATTTTTCGAAACTATTAATCTGTTACTTGGATATATTGAATCCATATTTTCTGTCATAAAATAGAATAAATGTGTTAAATATGGAGAATTTAAACTTGTTAATTATTTTAGGCTTCCAATAGGTACAACGCAGGCAGTTGGATAGCTTCCATTAGGTCCAATGTAGTGTCATGACGTTGGCCTGTGGGTAAGGTTTATGACCCCCCATAAATATCTTTCTCCCTTCCCCTCTCTCTCTGACCCTACTGAAGGACTTTTGAATAGCCTTTGTTAAATATAGAGAGTCTGGGAACATCAAACAAGTGGGGGGAAAGGAACCATATTTCGGTAATAGAACCAGTTAGAAATATGCGTTGGAACTTAATGAATATGGATGTCAGTTCGGTTATCATCTGAGACATTATGACTGATGACAGGACAACATAAACTGTACCTGGGAAAGTCTACACATTATAGTTATCAGATTCACATGGAATTGTTGTGCAATTTAGATTTTTGATATTGAAACTGTTTGTTAGGAGATGAAATGTAATTTTTGCTTCCAATTGAGAGAATTGGGTTTTCATAAGGAAAGAGCCCTTCTCAATCAGTGGCCCGCCCCTGTGAAGAGACATGGGTTATAAACAATGAAACACACACCTCTACACTATATAAGCCTTTGACGAAAAGATAACCAGCCTGTTCCGGGTACGTGAGGTCTGCAAACCTCAGCGTGAGCTTTGGTTGTGAATGGTATGAACTTTGAACTCTTATTCACGACAGAAGGGTTACTTCCTAGCCATTGAGTGAGCAGCGGCCGCTGTAAACGTGGGCTAGGAAAGGATGGACGACGTAGCCAGTCTAACACACAACGAATATACTACAACGTATCCATTTAACCACCAGTGACATTCTTCTGAGGACAGGAAGATCTCTGTTGGCCAACACGGCCAGCATCTACGACCAACCTACCGAGAGCAGCTCAGAGTAAATATTTATTGCCTTTTCCTTTTCCAAATGGGCGGTAATTTAGAATGCATACGATACTGTATTTACTTATATTAGCTGCAGTTCCTCAGTCTTCCCGTTCTTTCATTCAAGCCCAACCCCCTTTCTTTGTGTAACCAGCCTCATACAGGTTCCGTCCACCAGGGACGTGTTCTGTATGACATCATTTGGATTTACATTTACATTTACGTCATTTAGCAGACGCTCTTGTATATGTAATTCTGTGTGATTAGTTAAGTTTTCTGTAAATAAATAATTAAACCCAATTTTTGTATTGCTGATTCAACTTGTTAGCCAGGGTTCATGAAGATAACCAAGAATTTACAACTTTCATATGAGACTGACAATAAGGTGACGATTAATATTGACTGCTATCGATGTAAAATATTACTAGTTCTTTCAGAGTTTATTCGGAAGATAATGGCTCTATAAACACTCTTCCGTGGTGTCCCGACTTTCTAGTTAATTACATTTACATGATTAGCTAATCAGGTTATATTAATTACAGAGAAAGGATTTTATAGGATAGCATGTCATATCACTTAATCCGGCATAGCCAAAGACACGAAAGCAGAGCGAGAGAGCAGAAAGAGAGAGAGCAGAGAGAGCAGAGAGAAGACAGGGCAGAGGGAGAGAGAGAGCAGAGAACAGAGAGAAGAGAGAGAGAGAAGAGAACAGAGAGAAGAGAGAGAGAGAGCAGAGAGAGAGCAGGCTGAGAGAGCAGAGAGAGCAGAGAGCAGAGATAGTAACCCTGCATCAGAACACTCTGTCGCTATAGTAACCCTGCTTCACAACATTCTGTTGCTATAGTAACCATGCATCACAACACTGTTGCTATAGTAACCCTGCATCACAACACTCTGTTGCTATAGTAACCCTGCTTCACAACATTCTGTTGCTATAGTAACCCTGCATCACAACACTCTGTTGCTATAGTAACCCTGCATCACAACACTCTGTTGCTATAGTAACCCTGCATCACAACACTCTGTTGTACATATTTAATTGTTTTGTATTTCATTTCATATTTGTTTCATGTAACCAGTCGCAGGTTAACGTCAACCTGACAGAGACAATGTAAAATCAATAACTAAACTGTTTTCACAATTAACATGCCTTTTCTTGTTTCAAGTATGTTTTATTATGAAAAGTACAATATATCCTCGTATACTTGTTCAACTATGGAGCGTATGTCCATATATAATTATACAATTTGTTATTCAACATAAAAGACAACAAATGATCACATTGGTATTTTAACAGTGTTATTGTAAGAGGTCCTGGGTCAAGGTCCTCACAATTATAGGAAGATGCGCATGTGTGTGTGTGTGTGTCCTGTGTGTTTGTGTGTGTGTGTGTGTGTGTGTGTGTGTGTGTGTGTGTCCAGTGTGTGTGTGTGTGTGTGTGTGTGTGTGTGTGTGTTTGACCAGTGTGTGTGTGTGTGTGTGTGTGTGTCCAGTGTGTGTGTGTGTGTGTTTGGCTAGTGTGTGTGTCTTTGTCCAGTGTGTGTGTGTGTGTGTGCACGTGTGTGTGTGTGTCCAGTGCTTGCGTGTGTGTGTGTGTGTGTGTGTGTGTGTGTGTGTGTGTCCAGTGCGTGTGTGTGTCCTGTGTGTGTGTGTGGGTCCAGTGTGTGTGTGTGTGTGTGTGAGTCCAGTGTGTGTGTGAGTCCAGTGTGTGTGTGTGTGTGTGAGAGAGTCCAGTGTGGGTGGGTGTGTGTGTGTGTTTGGGTCCGGTGTGTGTGTGTGTGTGTGTGTGTGTGTGTGTGTGTGTCCAGTGTGTGTGTGTGTGTGTGTGTGTTTGTGTCCAGTGTGTGTGTGTGTGTGTGTGTGTGTGTGTGTGTGTGTTTGTGTCCAGTTTGTGTGTGTGTATCCAGTATGTGTGTTTGTCCAGTGTGTGTGTGTGTGTGTGTGTGTACAGTGTGTGTACAGTGTGTGTGTTCAGCGTGTGTGTGTCCAGTGTGTGTTTGTGTGTGTGTGTGTGTGTGTGTGTGTGTGTGTGTGTGTGTGTGTGTTTGTCCAGTGTGTGTGTGTGTCACTGAGAGAGGGACACTGTGTCGCCATCATAATAAACCCCAAACCCTGGATAGAGGGGCTCAGTGAATGTGCAGGTGAATGTGATCAGGTGGGTCAATGTGTCAGAGGAGGCTCTATAGAAGGACAGAGTGCCGGCTGGCCAGTCCAGATACACTCCTACTCTGTGGGAGCTGGAGGAGGGGACGTCTATGGTAGTGTCATTATTATTGTGACAGGCAGTGTAACTGTTGTCAGAGCAGATCAGACTCCAGGACTTGTCATTGTTTCCAAGACAACAGTCATCACCCCCTCCTCTCCTGCTGAATCCTTTATATGTCACTCCTATATCAGCCCCCATTCTCCCACTCCACTCTACCTCCCAGTAACAGCGCCCAGTCAGACCCTCTCTACACAGCACCTGTCTACAGACCTCAAATCTCTCTGGGTGATCAGGATACGGCTGCTCCTCTCTCCTACATGTCACCTTTCTGTTCTCCTCAGACAGAGAGAGGTGTCTGTTTACTGTGTTTGGGTCCAGTGTGAGATCACAGACATCTGATGGATGAAACCAGACACAATATTAGAAATCATCATCATTCACATTAGAATGTTAATAACTCACTTTTCACTAATTCATTTAATGTAGATGTTTCTAGGTATCAAAAGGAGAAGTTAAGGTAACTTGAGACTTGTTGAATGATCATATGTTATACTGTATGGTAATATAAAACACACTTATTCACATTAATTACACACACACACACACACACATTTCTTATGTAACATGAACGCGCCACACACACACAGATACACACATTGTCATATCAACTCTTTGTAAACGTTGGTGTCCCTGATTTCTGCTTCTGTAGAACTACAGCTGATATTTAATATGACCAAGTAAGTAATGATGGTCTTTGACTTAAAATTCAGACTTATTCTTAGTCATATTCTTCACAGCAGTCAACACTCACATTTTCTAAGCCCAGGTTTCATTGTGTACTCTCCACCATGTTCCACACTGTAGCGGTAAGCAGAAGAACAGACAGTCATTGAGGGATACACCTGAACACACACACACACACACACACACACACACACACACACACACACACACACACACACACACACACACACACACACACACACACACACACACACACACACACACACACACACACACACACAGCATATAACTTTGTCCAAGTGGTGGTCAGAATGTTTGTCTTAACTAGCCTGATAAGTCAAACATGTCTGATATGAACATTGACATAAACCCTCTACATACTTGAGTTTCTCCAGTCTGCAGTGTGGATCCTCCAGTCCAGCAGAGAGCTGTCTGACTCCTGAGTCTCCTGGGTGATTGTAGCTCAGATCCAGCTCTCTCAGGTGAGAGGGGTTTGACCTCAGAGCTGAGACCAGAGAAGCACAGCCTTCCTCTGTGACTAGACAGCCTGACAGCCTGCAAAGAGAAAAAGATAAACATTTTCATATATCAGTGTCATGAAACCTACCATTTCTATTCATAAATCAATGTATCATTATTATAAATGATCAGAATATTACTTGTAAAAATAAAAATGTTAAAATGTATAGAACAAATATTTGGGTAGACTGACCAGACCAGTTTAAAAAGCAGTATCAGTCAAAAGACAGACAGTGAGGTATCAGATTTAGATTGTATTGAGTATACAGTCCACACCATATCTATTTAGACAGTGAAGATAACATTTTAAATGTGGTTCTCTACTCCAACATTTTGGATTTCAGATCAAATGTTTCATATGAGGTGACAGTATATTATGTCACCTTTTATTTGAGGATATTTTAATACATATCTGAAATGAAAGCACTTGTTGTCTCCAGTCCCCCCATTTGAAGAAGTCATAAGTATTCTGACCAATTCACTCGTAGTGTATTAAAGTTGTCAAAAGTTTAGTAGTTGGTCGTAAACTCGATGGTTGAATTTGCAGTTTGTTTTGGTTATGTTTTGCCTAATAATAACATGGTGGATGGTGACTGGAGTAACTTTCTGTCTAAGTGAGGAGATAACATGTTTCTAAACACTACTAAAATAATCCTGATGATGCCATGATTAAGAAAAATCATGAATGAATAATCAATAATAATGAAAAATGATGAGTGAGAAAGTTACAGAGGCAAAAACAAAACATGCTAACCTCTCACCATTACCAATAACAGAGGCTACAACAAAACATGCTAACCTCTCACTATTACCAATAACAGAGACTACAACAAAACATGCTAACCTCTCACCATTACCAATAACAGAGGATACAACAAAACATGCTAACCTCTCACCATTACCAATAACAGAGGCTACAACAAAACATGCTAACCTCTCACCATTACCAATAACAGAGGCTACAACAAAACATGCTAACCTCTCACTATTACCAATAACAGAGACTACAACAAAACATGCTAACCTCTCACCATTACCAATAACAGAGGCTACAACAAAACATGCTAACCTCTCACCATTACCAATAACAGAAGCTACAACAAAACATGCTAACCTCTCACCATTACCAATAACAGAGGCTACAACAAAACATACTAACCTCTCACCATTACCAATAACAGAGGCTACAACAAAACATGCTAACCTCTCACCATTACCAATAACAGAGGCTACAACAAAACATGTTAACCTCTCACCATTACCAATAACAGAGACTACAACTAAGCACGCTAACCTCTCACCATTACCAATAACAGAGGCTACAACAAAACATGCTAACCTCTCACCATTACCAATAACAGAGGCTACAACAAAACATGCTAACCTCTCACCATTACCAATAACAGAGGCTACAACAAAACATGCTAACCTCTCACCATTACAAATAACAGAGGCTACAACAAAACATGCTAACCTCTCACCATTACTAATAACAGAGGCTACAACAAAACATGTTAACCTCTCACCATTACCAATAACAGAGACTACAACTAAGCACGCTAACCTCTCACCATTACCAATAACAGAGGCTACAACAAAACATGCTAACCTCTCACCATTACCAATAACAGAGGCTACAACAAAACATGCTAACCTCTCACCATTACCAATAACAGAGGCTACAACAAAACATGCTAACCTCTCACCATTACCAATAACAGAGGTTACAACAAAACATGCTAACCTCTCACCTTTAACCTGAAATAAAAGGTGACATTCTGTACAGTCACCTAATATGAAACATTGTATCTCAAATCCAAAATGCTGGAGCATAGCACCACATTTACAACTGTCAGCTTCACTGTCCAAACACATATGGTGTGGACTATGTGTGTCTGGTAAACACATGTGGATCTGGTGAACAGTTATCACTTGTTGACCAACTACAGGAATAATGACCTCAGGGTCTCCAGTTTACAGTGGGGATTCCCCAGTCCAGCAGAGAGCAGCTTCACTCCTGAATCCTTCAGGTCATTGTTACTCAGATCCAGCTCTCTCAGGTGTGAGGGGTTTGACCTCAGAGCTGAGACCAGAGAAGCACATCCTTCCTCTGTGACTAGACAGCCTGACAGCCTGACAAAGAGTCAAATCATATTAAAATCACACTGTTATTCTTTGGTGGTGAAAATAGTGGCAGTATATTTTTCAACATATTCAGATATATCAGTGTCCTAAAACCTGCCATATCTATTCATAAATCAATATATCATTATTATAAATGTTCATAATATTACTTGTAGAGAGAAAAATGTATAGAACAAATATTTGAGTAGACTGACCAGACCAGTTTAAAAAGCAGTATCAGTCAAAAGACAGACAGTGAGGTATCAGATTTAGATTGTATTGAGTTTACAGTCCACACCATATCTATTTAGACAGTGAAGATAACATTTTAAATGTGGTTCTATACTCCAACATATTGGATTTCTGATCAAATGTTTCATATGAGGTGACAGTATATTATGTCACCTTTTATTTGAGGATATTTTAATACATATCTGAAATGAAAGAACTTTATGTATCTAGTCCCCCATTTGAAGAAGTCATAAGTATTCTGACCAATTCACTCATAGTATATTAAAGTTGTCAAAAAGTTAAACATTTGGTCCAATATTTCTTGAACGAATGACTACATCAAGCTTGTGACTCAAACTCGTTGATAGCATTTGCAGTTTGTTTTGGTTGTGTTTTGGGTTATGTTTTCCCAAATTGTAACTGAAAGGTGGATGTTGACTGGAGTAACTTTCTTTATAAGTTAGTAGATAACATGTTTCTAAACACTACAAAATTAATCCAGATGATGCCATGATTAAGAAAAAGCATGAATGAATCATGAATAATAATGAGAGTGAAAGTAACAGAGGCTACAACAAAACATGCTAACCTCTCACCATTACCAATAACAGAGGCTACAACAAAACATGCTAACCTGTCACCATCACCAATAACAGAGGCTACAACAAAACATGCTAACCTCTCACCATTACCAATAACAGAGGCTACAACAAAACATGCTAACCTCTCACCATTACCAATAACAGAGTCTACAACAAAACATGCTAACCTCTCACCATTACCAATAACAGAGGCTACAACAAAACATGCTAACCTGTCACCATCACCAATAACAGAGGCTACAACAAAACATGCTAACCTCTCACCATTACCAATAACAGAGGCTACAACAAAACATGCTAACCTCTCACCATTACCAATAACAGAGTCTACAACAAAACATGCTAACCTCTCACCATTACCAATAACAGAGGCTACAACAAAACATGCTAACCTCTCACCATTACCAATAACAGAGGCTACAACAAAACATGCTAACCTCTCACCATTACCAATAACAGCGTCTACAACAAAACATGCTAACCTCTCACCATTACCAATAACAGAGGCTACAACAAAACATGCTAACCTGTCACCATCACCAATAACAGAGGCTACAACAAAACATGCTAACCTGTCACCATCACCAATAACAGAGGCTACAACAAAACATGCTAACCTCTCACCATTACCAATAATTGTAACGCTCTGGTCATAGAGAGGGGTTTTTGTTCTTTATTTTGTTTAGGCCAGAGTGTTACATTGGGTTGGTGTTCTATGTTCCTTTTTCTATGTTTTTGTATTTCTTTGTTTTGGGCCGTGTGTGGCTCCCAATCAGGCACAGCTGAAGTTCGTTGTTGCTGTTTGGGAGTCACACATAAGGAGCATGTTTTTAATTTGGGTTTTGTGGGTAATTGTTTCTGTTGAGTGTTTTGCACCTGACAGGACTGTTTGGCTGTCAGTTTCTTGTTTTTGTATAGTGTTCATGTTGTATCAAATTAAAATCATGATGAACACTAACTCCGCTGCGCCTTGGTCTACTCTCTCTCACAACAGCCCTTACAGAATTACCCACCAAAAACGGACCAAGCAGCGGAGGAAGGAGCAGCGCAAGGAGAAGAACCAGGAGTGGAGCTATCTGGAATTGTGGACTTGGGAGGAAATCCTGGACGGTAAAGGACCATGGGCTCAGGCTGGGGATTATCGCTGCCCGCAGTGGGAGATTGAGGCGGCGAGAGCTGAGAAGCGCTGGTATGAGGAAAGGGAGCGCAGCAGACACGAGAGGCAGCCCCCCCATAAAATGGGGGGGCACACGGGGGAGATTGGCGGAGTCAGGCGGTAGAACTGAGCCAACTCCCCGTGCTTACCGGAAGCAGCGTGGTACTGGTAAGACACCGTGTTATGCTGTGGAGCGCACGGTGTCCCCAGTACGTGTTCAAAGCCCGGTGCGCTACATACCAGCCCCCCGCAAATGCCATGCAAGGGCAGGCAGCGTGCCAGGACGGGTTGTGCCAGCTCAACGCGTCTGGTCTCCAGTGCGCCTTTTTGGTTCAGGGTATCCTGCATCGGCTCTGCGCACTGTGTCTCCAGGGCGCTGGGAGGGTCCAGTTTGCCCAAGGCCTGCTCTCCGCCCGTGCCGGGCCAAAGTGGGCATTCAGCCTGGAGTGTGGGTAAAGAGCGTCCATACCAGAACTTCAGTGCTCCCCCACAGCCCGGTTTATTCTGTGCCTCCTCCTCGGACCAGGCCTCCAGTGGGTCTCCCCATCCTGGTTAAGCCTGTGCCTCCTCCATGGACCAGGCCTTCAGTGGGTCTCCCCATCCTGGTCTCTCCTGTGCCGCCTCCTTGGACTAGGCCTCCAGTGGGTCTCGCCAGTCCAGTGCCGCCAGAGCTGCCCGCCAGTCTGGAGCCGCCAGAGCTGCCCGCCAGTCCGGAGCCGCCAGAGCCGCCCGCCAGTCCGGAGCCGCCAGAGCCGCCCGCCTGTCCGGAGCCGCCAGAGCCGCCCGCCTGTCCGGAGCCGCCAGAGCCGCCCGCCTGTCCGGAGCCGCCAGAGCCGCCCGCCTGTCCGGAGCCGCCAGAGCCGCCCGCCTGTCCGGAGCCGCCAGAGCCGCCCGCCTGTCCGGAGCCGCCAGAGCCGCCCGCCTGTCCGGAGCCGCCAGAGCCGCCCGCCTGTCCGGAGCCGCCAGAGCCGCCCGCCTGTCCGAGCCAGCCCCTGTCCGGAGCCGCCCGCCAGTCCGGTGAGTCCTGTGCTTGCGCCTAGGGCCAGGCACAGGACTTACATGTCTCATCAGCCTGGTGAATCCTGTGTCAGTGCCGCCGGAGCCGCCAGGGACGCCCGCCAGCTGGGCGCAGCCAGGGACGCCCGCCAGCCGGGCGCAGCCAGGGACGCCCGCCGGGCGCAGCCATCGCCACCCGCCAGCCGGGCGCAACCAGGGTCGCCCACCAGACCTTCGGCGCGGCCAGGTGCGCAACCTAAGAGGGCGACGCCGAGGGTGGAGCAGAGGCCACGTCCCGCACCTGAGCCGCCGCCGTAAGAAGGCCCACCCGGACCCTCCCCTTCAGAGTCAGGTTTTGGAGTCGGAGTCCGGACCTTGGGGGGGGGGGGGTACTGTAACGCCCTGGCCATAGAGAGGGGTTTTTGTTCTTTATTTTGGTTAGGTCAGGGTGTTACATTGGGTGGGCGTTCTATGTTCCTTTTTCTATGTTTTTGTATTTCTTTGTTTTGGGCCGTGTGTGGCTCCCAATCAGGCACAGCTGAAGTTCGTTGTTGCTGATTGGGAGTCACACATAAGGAGCATGTTTTTCCTTTGGGTGTTGTGGGTAATTGTTTCTGTTGAGTGTTTTGCACCTGACAGGACTGTTTGGCTGTCAGTTTTCTTGTTTTTGTATAGTGTTCATGTTGTATCAAATTAAAATCATGATGAACACTAACTCCGCTGCGCCTTGGTCAACTCTCTCTCACGACAGCCCTTACAATAACAGAGGCTACAACAAAACATGCTAACCTCTCACCATTACCAATAACAGAGGCTACAACAAAACATACTAACAACTCACCATTAACCTCAAATAAAAGGTGACATTCTGTACAGTCACCTAATATGAAACATTGTATCTCAAATCCAAAATGCTGGAGCACAGCACCACATTTAAAACTGTAAGCTTCACTGTCCAAACACATATGGTGTGGACTATGTGTGTCTGGTAAACACATGTGGATCTGGTGAACAGTTATCACTTGTTGACCAACTACAGGAATACTGACCTCAGAGTCTCCAGTTTACAGTGGGAATTCCCCAGTCCAGCAGAGAGCAGCTTCCCTCCTGAATCCTTCAGGTCATTGTTACTCAGGTCCAGCTCTCTCAGGTGTGAGGGGTTTGACCTCAGAGCTGAGACCAGAGAAGCACAGCCTTCCTCTGTGACTAGACAGCCTGACAGCCTGCAAAGAGTCAAATCATATTAAAATCACACTGTTATTCTTTGGTGGTCAAAATAGTGGCAGTATATTTTTTTTACATATTCAGATACATCAGTGTCCTAAAACCTGCCATATCTATTCATAAATCAATGTATCATCATTATAAATGTTCATAATATTACTTGTAGAGATACAAATGTATAGTACGAATATTTAAGTAGACTGACCAGACCAGTTTAAAAAGCAGTATCAGTCAAAAGACAGACAGTGAGGTATCAGATTTAGATTGTATTGAGTATACAGTCCACACCATATCCATTTTGACAGTGAAGATAACATTTTAAATGTGGTTCTATACTCCAACATTTTGGATTTCAGATCAAATGTTTCATATGAGGTGACAGTATATTATGTCACCTTTTATTTGAGGATATTTTAATACATATCTGAAATGAAAGCACTTGTTGTCTCCATTCCCCCCATTTGAAGAAGTCATAAGTATTCTGACCAATTCACTTATAGTGTATTAAAGTTGTCAAAAAGTTAAACATTTGGTCCAATATTTCTGGAACGGAATGACTACATCAAGCTTGTGACTCAAACTCGTTGATAGCATTTGCAGTTTGTTTTGGTTGTGTTTTGGGTTTTGTTTTGCCAAATTGTAACTGAAAGGTGGATGTTGACTGGAGTAATTTTCTTTATAAGTTAGTAGATAACATGTTTCTAAACACTACAAAATTAATCCAGATGATGCCATGATTAAGAAAAAGCATGAATGAATCATGAATAATAATGAGAGTGAAAGTAACAGAAACTACAACAAAACATGCTAACCTCTCACCATTACCAATAACAGAGGCTACAACAAAACATGCTAACCTCTCACCATTACCAATAACAGAGGATACAACAAAACATGCTAACCTCTCACCATTACCAATAACAGAGGCTGCAACAAAACATGCTAACCTCTCACCATTACCAATAACAGAGGCTACAACAGAACATGCTAACCTCTCACCATTACCAATAACAGAGGATACAACAAAACATGCTAACCTCTCACCATCACCAATAACAGAGGTTACAACAAAACATGCTAACCTGTCACCATCACCAATAACAGAGGCTACAACAAAACATGCTAACCTCTCACCATTACCAATAACAGAGGCTACAGCAAAACATGCTAACCTCTCACCATTACCAATAACAGAGGCTACAACAAAACATGCTAACCTCTCACCATTACCAAAAACAGAGACTGCAACAAAACATGCTAACCTCTCATCATTACCAAAAACAGAGACTACAACAAAACATGCTAACCTCTCACCATTACCAATAACAGAGGCTACAACAAAACATGCTAACCTCTCACCCTTACCAATAACATAGGTTACAACAAAAGATGCTAACCTCTCACCATTACCAATAACAGAGACTACAGCAAAACATGCTAACCTCTCACCATTTCCAATAACAGAGGCTACAACAAAACATGCTAACCTCTCACCATTACCAGTAACAGAGGATACAACAAAACATGCTAACCTCTCACCATTACCAATAACAGAGACTACAGCAAAACATGCTAACCTCTCACCATTTCCAATAACAGAGGCTACAACAAAACATGCTAACCTCTCACCATTACCAAAACAGAGACTACAGCAAAACATGCTAACCTCTCACCATTTCCAATAACAGAGGCTACAACAAAACATGCTAACCTCTCACCATTACCAATAACAGAGTCTACAACAAAACATGCTACCCTCTCACCATTACCAATAACAGAGGCTACAACAAAACATGTTAACCTCTCACCATTACCAATAACAGAGGCTACAACATAACATGCTAACCTCTCACCTTTACCAATAACAGAGTCTACAACAAAACATGTTAACCTCTCACCATTACCAATAACAGAGGCTGCAACAAAACATGCTAACCTGTCACCATCACCAATAACAGAGACTACAACAAAACATGCTAACCTGTCACCATCACCAATAACAGAGGCTACAACAAAACATGCTAACCTCTCACCATTACCAATAACAGACGCTACAGCAAAACATGCTAACCTCTCACCATTACCAATAACAGAGGCTACAACAAAACATGCTAACCTCTCACCATTACCAAAAACAGAGACTACAACAAAACATGCTAACCTCTCATCATTACCAAAAACAGAGACTACAACAAAACATGCTAACCTCTCACCATTACCAATAACAGAGGCTACAACAAAACATGCTAACCTCTCACCCTTACCAATAACATAGGTTACAACAAAAGATGCTAACCTCTCACCATTACCAATAACAGAGACTACAGCAAAACATGCTAACCTCTCACCATTTCCAATAACAAAGGCTACAACAAAACATGCTAACCTCTCACCATTACCAATAACAGAGGCTAGAACAAAACATGCTAACCTCTCACCATTACCAATAACAGAGGATACAACAAAACATGCTAACCTCTCACCATTACCAATAACAGAGGCTACAACAAAACATGCTAACCTCTCACCATTACCAATAACAGAGACTACAACAAAACATGCTAACCTCTCACCATTACCAATAACAGAGACCACAACAAAACATGCTAAGCTCTCAACATTACCAATAACAGAGGCTAGAACAAACATTTACATTTACATTTAAGTCATTTAGCAGACGCTCTTATCCAGAGCGACTTACAAATTGGTGCATTCACCTTATGATATCCAGTGGAACAACCACTTTACAATAGTGCATCTAAATCTTTTAAGGGGGGGGGGGTTAGAAGGATTACTTTATCCTATCCCAGGTATTCCTTAAAGAGGTGGGGTTTCAGGTGTCTCCGGAAGGTGGTGATTGACTCCGCTGTCCTGGCGTCGTGAGGGAGCTTGTTCCACCATTGGGGTGCCAGAGCAGCGAACAGTTTTGACTGGGCTGAGCGGGAACTGTGCTTCCTCAGAGGTAGGGAGGCGACCAGGCCAGAGGTGGATGAACGCAGTGCCCTTGTTTGGGTGTTGGGCCTGATCAGAGCCTGAAGGTACGGAGGTGCCGTTCCCCTCACAGCTCCGTAGGCAAGCACCATGGTCTTGTAGCGGATGCGAGCTTCAACTGGAAGCCAGTGGAGAGAGCGGAGGAGCGGGGTGACGTGAGAGAACTTGGGAAGGTTGAACACCAGACAGGCTGCGGCGTTCTGGATGAGTTGTAGGGGTTTAATGGCACAGGCAGGGAGCCCAGCCAACATCGAGTTACCGGTAATCCAGACGGGAGATGACAAGTGCCTGGATTAGGACCTGCGCCGCTTCCTGTGTGAGGCAGGGTCGTACTCTGCGAATGTTGTAGAGCATGAACCTACAGGATCGGGTCACCGCCTTGATGTTAGTGGAGAACGACAGGGTATTGTCCAGGGTCACGCCAAGGTTCTTAGCACTCTGGGAGGAGGACACAAGGGAGTTGTCAACCGTGATGGCGAGATCATGGAACAGGCAGTCCTTCCCCGGGAGGAAGAGCAGCTCCGTCTTGCCGAGGTTCAGCTTGAGGTGGTGATCCGTCATCCACACTGATATGTCTGCCAGACATGCAGAGATGCGATTCGCCGCCTGTTTATCAGAAGGGGGAAAGGAGAAGATTAATTGTGTGTCGTCTTCATAGCAATGATAGGAGAGACCATGTGAGGATATGACAGAGCCAAGTGACTTGGTGTATAGCGAGAATAGGAGAGGGCCTAGAACAGAGCCCTGGGGGACACCAGTGGTGAGAGCACGTGGTGCGGAGACAGATTCTCGCCACGCCACCTGGTAGGAGCGACCTGTCAGGTAGGACGCAATCCAAGCGTGGCCGCGCCGGAGATGCCCAGCTCGGAGAGGGTGGAGAGGAGGATCTGATGGTTCACAGTATCAAAGGCAGCAGATAGGTCTAGAAGGATGAGAGCAGAGGAGAGAGAATTAGCTTTAGCAGTGCGGAGAGCCTCCGTCTCCGCGGAGAGCAGTCTCAGTTGAATGCCCAGTCTTGAAACCTGACTGATTAGGATCAAGAAGGTCATTCTGAGAGAGATAGCAGGAGAGCTGGCCAAGGACGGCACGTTCAAGAGTTTTGGAGAGAAAAGAAAGAAGGGATACTGGTCTGTAGTTGTTGACATCGGAGGTATCGAGTGTAGGTTTTTTCAGAAGGGGTGCAACTCTCGCTCTCTTGAAGACGGAAGGACGTAGCCAGCGGTCAAGGATGAGTTGATGAGCGAGGTGAGGTAGGGGAGAAGGTCTCCGGAAATGGTCTGGAGAAGAGAGGAGGGGATAGGGTCAAGTGGGCAGATTGTTGGGCGGCCGGCCGTCACAAGACGCGAGATTTCACCTGGAGAGAGAGGGGAGAAAGAGGTCAAAGCACAGGGTAGGGCAGTGTGAGCAGGACCAGCGGTGTCGTTTGACTTAGCAAACGGGGATCGGATGTCGTCAACCTTCTTTTCAAAATGGTTGACGAAGTCATCCACAGAGAGGGAAGAGGGGGGGGAGGGGGAGGAGGATTCAGGAGGGAGGAGAAGGTAGCAAAGAGCTTCCTAGGGTTAGAGGCAGATGCTTGGAATTTAGAGTGGTAGAAAGTGGCTTTAGCAGCAGAGACAGAAGAGGAAAATGTAGAGAGGAGGGAGTGAAAGGATGCCAGGTCCGCAGGGAGGCGAGTTTTCCTCCATTTCCGCTCGGCTGCCCGGAGCCCTGTTCTGTGAGCTCGCAGTGAGTCGTCGAGCCACGGAGCAGGAGGGGAGGACCGAGCCGGCCTGGAGGATAGGGGACAGAGAAAATCAAAGGATGCAGAAAGGGAGGAGAGGAGGGTTGAGGAGGCAGAATCAGGAGATAGGTTGGAGAAGGTTTGAGCAGAGGGAAGAGATGATAGGATGGAAGAGGAGAGAGTAGCGGGAGAGAGAGAGCGAAGGTTGGGACGGCGCAATACCATCCGAGTAGGGGCAGAGTGAGAAGTGTTGGATGAGAGCGAGAGGGAAAAGGATACAAGGTAGTGGTCGGAGACTTATAGGGGAGTTGCAATGAGATTAGTGGAAGAACAGCATCTAGTAAAGATGAGGTCAAGCGTATTGCCTGCCTTGTGAGTAGGGGGGAAGGTGAGAGTGTGAGTTCAAAAGAGGAGAGGAGTGGAAAGAAGGAGGCAGAGAGGAATGAGTCAAAGGTAGACGTGGGGAGGTTAACCTGTTGGGGGTAGGGGGCAGTATTTACACGGCCGAATAAAAAACGTACCCGATTTAATCTGGTTACTACTCCTGCCCAGTAACTAGAATATGCATATAATTATTGGCTTTGGATAGAAAACACCCTAAAGTTTCTAAAACTGTTTGAATGGTGTCTGTGAGTATAACAGAACTCATATGGCAGGCAAAAACCTTAGAAGATTTCATGCAGGAAGTGGCCTGTCTGACAAGGTGTTGTTCTTGCTTCTGTTTATTGAAGAGTCAGGATCTTAGCTGTAACGTGACACTTCCTACGGCTCCAATAGGCTCTCAGAGCCCGGGAAAAACCTGAACGATGTCGAGGCAGCCTCAGGCTGAAACACATAATCACCTTTGCCAAGTGGCCGATCAGAGGACAAAGGAATTAGGCGTGTGCCCGAGTCGACCCAGTGATATATTTTCTTTCAGCTGTTTACCTAATTGCAGATTCCCGGTCGGAATATTATCGCTTTTTTACGAGAAAAATTGCATAAAAATTGATTTTAAACAGCGGTTGACATGCTTCGAAGTACGGTAATGAAATATTTAGAAATCTTTTGTCACGAAATGCGCCGTGCGTGTGACCGTTATTTACCATTGGGATAGTGTCTAGAACGCACGAACAAAACGTCGCTGTTGGAACATAACTATGGATT
This sequence comes from Salmo trutta, assembly GCF_901001165.1. Lineage (NCBI taxonomy): Eukaryota > Metazoa > Chordata > Actinopteri > Salmoniformes > Salmonidae > Salmo > Salmo trutta. Next base: position 42,855,548 of record NC_042989.1, read on the forward strand.
ATTTTGGACCAAACCTAAATTTGTTATTGAAGTAGAAGTCCTGGGAGTGCATTCTGACGAAGAACAGGAAAGGTAATCAAACTTTTCTAATAGTAAATCTGACTTTGGTGAAGGCTAAACTTGGTGGGTGTCTAAATAGCTAGCCCTGTGATGCCGGGCTATCTACTTAGAATATTGCAAAATGTGCTTTCACCGAAAAGCTATTTGAAAATCGGACATATCGAGTGCATAGAGGAGTAATGTATCTATAATTCTTAAAATAATTGTTATGCTTTTTGTGAACGTTTATCGTGAGTAATTTAGTAAATTGTTAATAAATTCGCCAGAAGTTTGCGGGGGGTATGCTAGTTCTGAACGTCACATGCTAATGTAAAAAGCTGGTTTTTGATATAAATATGAACTTGATTGAACAAAACATGCATGTATTGTATAACATAATGTCCTAGGTGTGTCATCTGATGAAGATCATCAAAGGTTAGTGCTGCATTTAGCTGTCTTCTGGGTTTTCGTGACATTATATGCTAGCTTGAAAAATGGGTGTCTGATTATTTCTGGCTGGGTACTCTGCTGACATAATCTAATGTTTTGCTTTCGTTGTAAAGCCTTTTTGAAATCGGACAGTGTGGTTAGATTAACGAGAGTCTTGTCTTTAAATAGCTGTAAAATAGTCATATGTTTGAGAAATTGAAGTAATAGCATTTCAAAGGTATTTGAAAATCGCGCCACAGGATTCAACTGGCTCTTTCGTAGGTGGGACGAATTTGTCCCGCCTGCCCTAGAGGTTAAAGTCACCCAGAACTGTGAGAGGTGAGCCATCCTCAGGAAAGGAACTTATCAAGGCGTCAAGCTCATTGATGAACTCTCCAAGGGAACCTGGAGGGCGAAAAATGATAAGGATGTTAAGCTTGAAAGGGCTGGTAACTGTGATGGCATGGAATTCAAATGAGGAGATAGACAGATGGGTCAGGGGAGAAAGAGAGAATGTCCACTTGGGAGAGATGAGGATTCCAGTGCCACCACCCAGCTGGCTCGATGCTCTAGGGGTATGCGAGAACACGTGGGCAGACGAGGAGAGAGCAGTAGGAGTAGCAGTGTTATCTGTGGTAATCCATGTTTCCGCCAGGAAGTCTAGGGACTGGAGGGTAGCATAGGCTGAGATGAACTCAGCCTTGTTGGCCGCAGACCGGCAGTTCCAGAGGCTGCCGGAGACCTGGAACTCCACGTGGGTCGTGCGCGCTGGGACCACCAGGTTAGAGTGGCAGCGGTCACGCGGTGTGAAGCGTTTGTATGGCCTGTGCAGAGGGGAGAGAACAGGGATAGACAGACACATAGTTGACAAGCTACAGAAGAGGCTACGCTAATGCAAAGGAGATTGGAATGACAAGTGGACTACACGTCTCGAATGTTCAGAAAGTTAAGCTTACGTTGCAAAAATCTTATTGACTAAAATGACGAAAATGATACAGTACTGCTGGCTGGTGGAGTAGGCTAGCTAGCAGTGGCTGCGTTGTTGACTTTGTTTGAACGTGTAGCTGGCTAGGTAACCTCGATAGTTTCAGTACTACACCTTGTCATGATACAAAAGCAACTTTGTAGCTAGCTAACATAACACTAATCAAGACGTTCCTTTGTAATGTATTTAGTTTCTACAATGCTGCTCGTCGGTAATAGTTGGCTAGGTTTGGAAAAATGGCGTCGCGGGGGACGGAAATAGCTGGCTAGCTAACCTCGATAATTACTAAACTACACAATTATCAACCTATGACAAAGACAACTATGTAGCTAGCTAGCTAACACTGCACTAGTGAAATCGTTCCGTTGTAATGTATTAGTATCTACAGCGCTGCTAGTCGGTAACGGTTGGCTAGCTAGCAGTGGGTTTGATGATGACTAGGTGTGTTGACTAAGTCTGGAGTCTGGACAACGGCGTCGCGTCGCGGCTGGCTAGCTAACCTCGATAATTACTCTAAACTACACAATTATCTTAGATACAAAGACAGCAAAGACAACTATGTAGCTAGCTAACTAACACTAACACTAACACTACACTAATCAAGTCGTTCCGTTGTAATGTAATAGTTTCTAGAGTGCTGCTAGTCGGTAGAAGTTGGCTAGTTGGCTAGCTAGCAGTGTTGACTACGTTAGGAGGACGAAAATAGCTAGCCTCGATAATTACTCTAATTACTCTAAACTACACAATTATCTTTGATACAAAGACGGCTGTGTAGCTAGCTAAGAAAAATTGCTCAGATCAAACAAATCAAACCGTTGTAATGTAATGAAGTGTAATATTACCTTTGGAGCGAAGCGAAGTGCGACTGCTCGCTCCAAACCGGAAGTACCATTACCAATAACAGAGGTTACAACAAAACATGCTAACCTCTCACCATTACCAATAACAACAAAACATGCTAACCTCTAACCATTACCAATAACAGAGGCTACAACAAAACATGCTAACCTCTCACCATTACCAATAACAGAGACTACGACAAAACATGCTAACCTCTCACTATTACCAATAACAGAGGCTACAACAAAACATGCTAAACTCTAACCATTACCAATAACAGAGGCTACAACAAAGCATGCTAACCTCTCACCATTACCAATAACAGAGTCTACAACAAAACTTGCTAACCTCTCACCATTACCAATAACAGAGACTAGAACAAAACATGCTAACCTCTCACCATTTCCAATAACAGAGGCTACAACAAAACATGCTAACCTCTCACCATTACCAAAAACAGAGACTACAGCAAAACATGCTAACCTCTCACCATTACCAATAACTGAGGATACAACAAAACATGCTAACCTCTCAACATTACCAATAACAGAGGCTTCAACAAAACATGCTAACCTCTCAACATTACCAATAACAGAGACTACAACAAAACTTGCTAACCTCTCACCATTACCAATAACAGAGGCTACAACAAAACATGCTAACCTCTCAACATTACCAATAACAGAGACTACAACAAAACATGCTAACCTCTCACCATTACCAATAACAGAGGCTACAACAAAACATGCTAACCTCTCAACATTACCAATAACAGAGACTACAACAAAACATGCTAACCTCTCACCATTACCAATAACAGAGGCTACAACAAAACATGCTAACCTCTCAACATTACCAATAACAGAGACTATAACAAAACTTGCTAACCTCTCACCATTACCAATAACAGAGGCTACAACAAAACATGCTAACCTCTCACCATTAACAATAACAGAGACCACAACAAAACATGCTAACCTCTCACGATTACCAATAACAGAGGCTACAACAAACATGCTAACCTCTCACCATTACCAATAACAGAGGCTACAACAAAACATGCTAACCTCTCACCATTACCAATAACAGAGGCTACAACAAAACATGCTAACCTCTGACCATTACCAATAACAGAGGCTACAACAAAACATGCTAACCTCTCACCATTACCAATTACAGAGGCTACAACAAAACATGCTAACCTCTCAACATGACCAATAACAGAGACTACAACAAAACTTGCTAACCTCTCACCATTACCAATAACAGAGGCTACAACAAAACATGCTAAACTCTCACCATTACCAATAACAGAGACTACAACAAAACATGCTAACCTCTCACCATTACTAATAACAGAGGCTACAACAAAACATGCTAACCTCTCACCATTAACCTCAAATAAAAGGTGACATTCTGGACAGTCACCTAATATGAAACATTCTATCTCAAATCCAAAATGCTGGAGCATAGCACCACATTTAAAACTGTAAGCTTCACTATCCAAACACATATGGTGTGGACTATGTGTTCCTGGTAAACACATGTGGATCTGGTGAACAGTTATCACTTGTTGACCAACTACAGGAATACTGACCTCAGAGTCTCCAGTTTACAGTGGGGATTCCCCAGTCCAGCAGAGAGCAGCTTCACTCCTGAATCCTTCAGGTCATTGTTACTCAGATCCAGCTCTCTCAGGTGTGAGGGGTTTGACCTCAGAGCTGAGACCAGAGAAGCACATCCTTCCTCTGTGACTAGACAGCCTGACAGCCTGCAAAGAGTCAAATCATATTAAAATCACACTGTTATTCTTTGGTGGTGAAAGTAGGGGCAGCATATTTTTTTCTACATTTCAGATACATCATTGTCCTGAACCCTGCCACATCTGTTCATAAATGAATGTATCATTATTATAAATGTTCATAATATTACTTGTAGAGAGAAAAATGTATATTCCAAATATTTGAGTAGACTGACCAGACCAGTTTAAAAAGCAGAATCAGTCAAAAGACAGACAGTGAGGTATCAGATTTAGATTGTATTGAGTATACAGTCCACACCATATCTATTTTGACAGTGAAGATAACATTTTAAATGTGGCTCTATACTCCAACATTTTGGATTTCAGATCAAATGTTTCATATGAGGTGACAGTATATTATGTCACCTTTTATTTGAAGATATTTTAATACATATCTGAAATGAAAGCACTTGTTGTCTCCAGTCCCCCCATTTGAAGAAGTCATAAGTATTCTGACCAATTCACTCATAGTATATTAAAGTAGTCAAAAAGTTAAACATTTGGTCCAATATTTCTGGAACGGAATGACTACATCAAGCTTGTGACTCAAACTCGTTGATAGCATTTGCAGTTTGTTTTGCTTGTGTTTTGGGTTATGTTTTGCCAAATTGTAACTGAAAGGTGGATGTTGACTGGAGTAACTTTCTTTATAAGTTAGTAGATAACATGTTTCTAAACACTACAAAATTAATCCAGATGATGCCATGATTAAGAAAAAGCATGAATGAATCATGAATAATAATGAGAGTGAAAGTAACAGAGGCTACAACAAAACATGCTAACCTCTCACCATTACCAATAACAGAGGCTACAACAAAACATGCTAACCTCTCACCATTACCAATAACAGAGGCTACAACAAAACATGCTAACCTCTCACCATTACCAATAACAGAGGCCACAACAAAACATGCTAACCTCTCACCATTACCAATAACAGAGGCTACAACAAAACATGCTAACCTCTCACCATTACCAATAACAGAGGATACAACAAAACATGCTAACCTCTCACCATTACCAATAACAGAGGATACAACAAAACATGCTAACCTCTCATCATTACCAATAACAGAGGCTACAACAAAACATGCTAACCTCTCACCATTACCAATAACAGAGGCTACAACAAAACATGCTAACCTCTCACCATTACCAATAACAGAGGCTACAACAAAACATGCTAACCTCTCACCATTACCAATAACAGAGTCTACAACAAAACATGCTAACCTCTCACCATTACCAATAACAGAGGCTACAACAAAACATGCTATCCTCTCATCATTACCAATAACAGAGTCTACAACAAAACATGCTAACCTCTCACCATTACCAATAACAGAGGCTACAACAAAACATGCTAACCTCTCACCATTACCAATAACAGAGACTACAACAAAACATGCTAACCTCTCACCATTACCAATAACAGAGGCTACAACAAAACATGCTAACCTCTGACCATTACCAATAACAGAGACTACAACAAAACATGCTAACCTCTCACCATTACCATTAACAGAGGCTACAACAAAACATGCTAACCTCTCATCATTACCAATAACAGAGGCTACAACAAAACATGCTAACCTCTCACCATTACCAATAACAGAGGCTACAACAAAACATGCTAAACTCTCATCATTACCAATAACAGAGGCTACAACAAAACATGCTAACCTCTCACCATTACCAATAACAGAGGCTACAACAAAACATGCTAACCTCTCACCATTACCAATAACAGAGGCTACAACAAAACATGCTAACCTCTCACTATTACCAATAAGAGAGACTACAGCAAAACATGCTAACCTCTCACCATTACCAATAACAGAGGCTACAACAAAACATGTTAACCTCTCACCATTACCAATAACAGAGACTACAACAAAACATGCTAACCTCTCACCATTACCAATAACAGAGGCTACAACCAAACATGCTAACCTCTCACCATTACCAATAACAGAGGCTACAACAAAACATGCTAACCTCTCACCATTACCAATAACAGAGGCTACAACAAAACATGCCAGAGGCAACAACAAAACATGCTAAACTCGCACCATTACCAATAACAGAGACTACAACAAAACATGCTAACCTCTCACCATTACCAATAACAGAGGATACAACAAAACATGCTAACCTCTCACCATTACCAATAACAGAGGCTACAACAAAACATGCTAACCTCTCACCATTAACCTCAAATAAAAAGTGACATTCTGGACAGTCACCTAATATGAAACATTGTATCTCAAATACAAAATGCTGGAGCATAGCACCACATTTAAAACTGTAAGCTTCACTGTCCAAACACATATGGTGTGGACTATGTGTGTCTGGTAAACACATGTGGATCTGGTGAACAGTTATCACTTGTTGACCAACTACAGGAATACTGACCTCAGAGTCTCCAGTTTACAGTGGGGATTCCCCAGTCCAGCAGAGAGCAGCTTCACTCCTGAATCCTTCAGGTCATTGTTACTCAGATCCAGCTCTCTCAGGTGTGAGGGGTTTGACCTCAGAGCTGAGACCAGAGAAGCACATCCTTCCTCTGTGACTAGACAGCCTGACAGCCTGCAAAGAGTCAAATCATATTAAAATCACACTGCTATTATTTGGTGGCGAAAGTAGTGGCAGTATATTTTTCAACATATTCAGATATATCAGTGTCCTAAAACCTGCCATATCTATTCATAAATCAATATATCATTATTATAAATGTTCATAATATTACTTGTAGAGAGAAAAATGTATAGAACAAATATTTGAGTAGACTGACCAGACCAGTTTAAAAAGCAGAATCAGTCAAAAGACAGACAGTGAGGTATCAGATTAAGATTGTATTGAGTATACAGTCCACACCATATCTATTTTGACAGTGAAGCTAACATTTTAAATGTGGCTCTATACTCCAACATTTTGGATTTCAGATCAAATGTTTCATATGAGGTGACAGTATATTATGTCACCTTTTATTTGAGGATATTTTAATACATATCTGAAATGAAAGCACTTGTTGTCTCCAGTCCCCCCATTTGAAGAAGTCATAAGTATTCTGACCAATTCACTCACAGTATATTAAAGTTGTCAAAAAGTTAAACATTTGGTCCAATATTTCTTGAACGAATGACTACATCAAGCTTGTGACTCAAACTCGTTGAAAGCATTTGCAGTTTGTTTTGGTTGTGTTTTGGGTTATGTTTTCCCAAATTGTAACTGAAAGGTGGATGTTGACTGGAGTAACTTTCTTTATAAGTTAGTAGATAACATGTTTCTAAACACTACAAAATTAATCCAGATGATGCCATGATTAAGAAAAAGCATGAATGAATCATGAATAATAATGAGAGTGAAAGTAACAGAGGCTACAACAAAAATGCTAACTTCTCACCATTACCAATAACAGAGGCTACAACAAATCATGCTAACCTCTCACCATTACCAATAACAGAGGCTACAACAAAACATGCTAACCTCTCACAATTACCAATAACAGAGGATACAACAAAACATGCTAACCTCTCACCATTACCAATAACAGAGGCTACAACAAAACATGCTAACCTCTCACCATTACCAATAACAGAGACTACAACAAAACATGCTAACCTCTCACCATCACCAATAACAGGGGCTACAACAAAACATGCTAACCTCTCACCATTTCCAATAACAGAGGATACAACAAAACATGCTAACCTCTCACCATTACCAATAACAGAGGCTACAACAAAACATGCTAACCTCTCACCATTACCAATAACAGAGACTACAACAAAACATTCTAACCTCTCACCATTACCAATAACAGAGACTACAACAAAACATGCTAACCTCTCACCATTACCAATAACAGAGACTACAATAACTTTATAACTCTATAACTTTGTTATTCGTCATTATTCGCGATTCATTCATTATTATTCATAATCATGGTAGCATCCACATGAATGTAGAAGTGTTCAGAAACATCTTCTATTCTTACTGACAATACAAGTGAAGTGACTCCAAAATGACAGGACATTATTCACCATTCAGTTTCTATTAGGAAAAATATAATCTAAAACACAACCAAGACAAACTGCAAATACATTCAACAAGTTTATAGAATCACAAGCTTTATGTAATCACTGCAGGCATGGAGTATGGGACCAAGTACTAAACTTATGACTACTTTAATACAATATAAGTGAATTTGTCCAAATATTTACAACTTTTTCAAGTAGGAGAATTAGATACACAGAGTGCTTTCATTTCTAAACGGTGTATGGTGTGGACTATGTGTGTCTGGTCAACACATGTGGATCTGGTGAACAGTTATCACTTGTTGACCAACTACAGGAATACTGACCTCAGAGTCTCCAGTTTACAGTGGGGATTCCCCAGTCCAGCAGAGAGCAGCTTCACTCCTGAATCCTTCAGGTCATTGTTACTCAGATCCAGCTCTCTCAGGTGTGAGGGGTTTGACTCCAGAGCTGAGACCAGAGAAGCACAGCCTTCCTCAGTGACTAGACAGCCTGACAGCCTGCAAAGAGATCATCATGACTTCACAAACACACAAATTTAATGAGTAGTGTAGAAGGACAATGGCAGATGCATTTGGTTTATTCTCTCAAACAACATATAGATTCATCTTCCGTCATATTGTTATACTAATGTGAAAATCAATGCATTGGTTGAATATGTTTTTCAATATAATATTATATACATATTATAATATATATTTTTCTCTAAACTGAATTTAATTTTATTTACTCACAGAACAGCTCTGGAGGCTTTGACCACTGGCAGCAGCCTCAGAAGACCTTCCTCTGATCTGGAGAATTTCTTCAGGTCAAACACATCCAGCTCCTTTTCTGAAGTCAGCAACACAAAGACCAGAGCTGACCACTGTGCAGGTGACAGGTTGTCTTCTGAGAGACCTCCTGATCTCAGGTAGCTTTGGACCTCCTCCACTAGAGAATGGTCATTCAGTTCATTCAGACAGTGGAACAGATTGATGCTCCTCTCTGGAGAGGGATTCTCCCTGATCTTCTCTTTGATGTACTTGACTGTTTCTTCATGGCTCTTTGAGCTGCTTCTTGTCTTTGTCAGTAGACCTTGTAAGTGCTTCTGATTGGACTCCAGTGAGAGGCCCAGAAGGAAGCGGAGGAAAAGGTCCAGGTTTCCCATCTCACTTTGTAAGGCTTTATCCACAGCACTCTTGTAGACAGTAACTTTACGCCTTTGTCTGATCCTCGCAGAAAAGTTCCTGGACGTTGATTGAGGTTTGTCCATTAGATTCTCATTGTTGTTGTTGAATGAGAGGAACACATATACTGCAGCCAGAAACTCCTGAATGCTCAGATGCACGAAGCAGTACACCTTGTCCTGGTACAGCCCACATTCCTCTTTAAAGAGCTGTGTGCACAATCCTGAGTACACTGAGGCTTCATTGACATCAATGCCAGCCTCTTTCAGGTCTTCTTCATAGAAAATCAGATTGCCATTCACAAGCTGTTGAAAAGCCAGTTTTCCCAGTGACAGAATGCTCTTGTTATTCAAGTGTGGACCTGTCTCTTCTTTCCCAAGATACTTTTCATTCTTCTGTTTGGTATAAAACACCACAAGGTGTGTGTACATCTCAGTCAGAGTCTTGGGCATCTCTTCTGTCTTATGTTTCAGCATGTGTTCAAGGACTGTTGCAGAAATCCAACAGAAGACTGGAATGTGGCACATGATGTGGAGGCTCCTTGATGTCTTTATGTGTGAGATGATTCTGCTGGCCAGGTCCTCATCACTGAATCTCTTCCTGAAGTACTCCTCCTTCTGTGGGTCATTGAACCCTCGTACCTCTGTCACCTGGTCAACACACCCTGAAGGGATCTTATTGGCTGCTGCAGGTCGGGTAGTTATCCAGAGGAGAGCAGAGGGAAGCAGATTGTTCTTGATGAGATTTGTCAGCAGAACATCCACTGAGGTTGACTCTGTGACGTCCTGACAGATCTTGTTCTTCTGGAAGTCTAGGGGCAGTCGGCACTCATCCAGACCATCAAAGATGAACAGAACTTTGTACTTGTTGTAGTTGGAGATTCTTGATTCTTTGGTTTCCATTGAGAAGTGACTGAGAAGTTCAATGAAAGTGTGTTTGTCCTCTCTCATCAAATTCAACTCCCGGAAAGGGAATGAAAATACATATTGGACATCCTGATTTGCTTTTCCTTCAGCCCAGTCCAGAATAAACTTCTGCACAGAGACTGTTTTTCCAATGCCAGCGACTCCCTTTGTCAGCACAGTTCTGATACGTTTGTCTTGTCCAGTTAAGGGTTTGAAGATGTCATTACATTTGATTGCAGTCTCTGGTCTTGCTTGTTTCCTGGTTGTTGTCTCAATCTGTCCCAGCTCATGTTCATTATTGACCTCTCCTGTTCCACCCTCTGTGATGTAGAGCTCTGTGTAGATCTGATTGAGAAGTGTTGGGTTTCCTTGTTTAGCGATCCCCTCAAATACACATTGAAACTTCTTCTTTAGATTAGATTTGAGTTCACGTTGGCAAATCACAGCAAGCTCATCTGAATGAAGAAATAACACAGAGGATATTAATATTACGTCTGTTTTAATGCCTACAGTATTGTAGGACTGTTGAAAGTTTTAAATTATAATAATTCATTCTCTTAACTGACTGTATAAATGTGTAAATGTTTTCATAATGCATTACAGACTGGTGTGACTGATTATGTAATTATTGGTATTATTAATGTTGTCTCTCTCTCTCTAAATTAATCACCACAACACATCCCTCCTGCTACTTGATGAGGTCACTAGGTGTTGTGTTAAGGCTGCTACAATATCATTGAGTTACACAGCTACTTTAGCTGTACTTTAGCTACAGCTTTTAAATGTTATAAAACAGCATTCAACACGAGGCAGACAGATCTTACAGTTCTCTAGTGTGTCAGCAAGCTCCTTCTGGTTCATTTTCCTCAGGACGTGCAGTGTGATCTTCAGAGCCCCCTCTCTGGCACTGCTCTCCTGCTTCTCATCTTCAGCATCCACCACTTCCTCATCCTGCTTCTGACTCTCAAAGCCTTCTGGGAGTTCTGGACTAAGAATCCTCTTGAACATCTTTAGCTCGTTCTTCACAAATGTCAGAATTTTCTCTTCAAGCAACTGAAATAAATCAAGTAAATAAGTTAAGCAAGAGAAGAAATGCTTTCTCATTAACACATTAAAGAATGATTGACAGATCAACTTTACTTGAGGTCAACAAAAACAAATGTACATAACAGGGCCACATACACTGAATATGGAGGCCAGGTCTGTTTGATGACTCTGGGAAGACTGACCACTGAGAATCTCTGACTCTGATCTCTCCTGTTGGTTTCTGTGGACAAAACATGAGATTACATCTCCTCATTCAGGGAGAGAGTGAGTACGGACAGACAAACAGACAGACATAGACAGAAAGCAGGACAGACAGTCACAGACAGACAGACAGACAGACAGACAGACAGACAGACAGACAGACAGACAGACAGACAGACAGACAGACAGACAGACAGACAGACAGACAGACAGACAGACAGACACAGACAGAGACAGACAGACAAACAGACAGACATAGACAGAAAGCGGGACAGACAGTCAGAGACAGACAGACAGACAGACAGACAGACAGACAGACAGACAGACAGACAGACAGACAGACAGACAGACAGACACAGACAGAGACTGTGAGACAGAGACACACAGACAGACAGAGACACAGAGACAGACAGACACAGAGACATACACAAAGACAGAGACAGACAGACAGAGACAGAGAGACACACACAGACAGACACAAAGACAGTGAAACAGACAGACAGACAAACAGAAAGACAGACAGACAGACAGACAGACAGACAGACAGACAAAGACAGACAGACAGACAGACAGACAGACAGACAGACAGACAGACAGACAGACAGACAGACACACACAGACAGAGACTGTGAGACAGAGACACACAGACAGACAGAGACACAGAGACAGACAGACACAGAGACATACACAAAGACAGAGACAGACAGACAGAGACAGAGAGACACACACAGACAGACACAGAGACAGTGAAACAGACAGACAGACAGACAGACAGACAGACAGACAGACAGACAGACAGACAGACAGACAGACAGACACAGACAGAGACTGTGAGACAGAGACACACAGACAGACAGAGACACAGAGACAGACAGACACAGAGACATACACAAAGACAGAGACAGACAGACAGAGACAGAGAGACACACACAGACAGACACAGAGACAGTGAAACAGAGACAGACAAACAGAAAGACAGACAGACAGACAGACAGACAGACAGACAGACAGACAGACAGACAGACAGACAGCGAAAGACACACAGACAGAGAGAGACAGACACAGAGACAGACAGAGACAGACACAGAGACAGAGAGACAGAAAGAGAGAGACAGACAGACAGACAGACAGTCAGACAGAGACAGAGACAGACACAGAGAGACAGAGAGAGAGACACACACAGACACAGAGACAGTGAGACAGAGACACACAGGCAGACAGACAGACAGACAGACAGACAGACAGACAGACAGACAGACAGACAGACAGACAGACAGACAGACAGACAGAGACACAGAGACACAGAGACACAGAGACACAGAGACACAGAGACACACACAGACAGACACAGAGACAGT